>NW_026527314.1:0-79569 GCF_022682495.2 Desmodus rotundus | reverse complement strand
GGGGGCTCTCGTGACGCACCCCTGAGGGGTCACGTGACCCACCCCTGGGGGGTCTGGTGACGCACCCCTGAGGGGTCACGTGACCCACCCCTGGGGGGCTCTCGTGACCCACACCTGCGGGGTCACGTGACCCACCCCTGAGGGGTCACGTGACCCACCCTTGAGGGGTTTCGTGATCCACCCTTTTGGGGTCACGTGACCTACCCTTGCGAGGTCTCGTGGCCCACCGTTGGGAGGTCACCTGTCCCACCCTGGAGGGGTCAGGTGACCCGCCCTTGAGAGGTCACAGCAGTTTCACAGGGTCCCTGCGCACCTGTCAGTGGAAACAGAAGCCCTCCCTGCCACTCAGAGGACCGCGCGATTTCCCCTAGGCCACACTGCCCAGCAGCACTCTCAGCCCCGCACAGACAGTGTGCTAAGGACAGACTTGGATACCGGGGCCCTGGGCGGGGGATTTTCCATGGAACTCTCTAAGGGCCCGGTGCCCTGTGTCGCCCGGGAGTGCCCATGCCCTTCCTTGACCCCGCAGGACACTTGCATCCAGCAATAAGCAGCCGTCTGCCTCCACGGGGCTCAAACACCTGGGCCCGGTGTGCGGGCACCTGGCGTACGTGGAGACAAAACCCCAGACCCCTCTGGCCGGAACCCACCACTGCGAAGATCCCCCTTTTCTTCCATCCGTAAAGGGGCCCTCCCTGGGGAGTGGAGGAACATGGGGAGGCCCCCAGGAGATGGCTTTTCTCCGAGCCGCGGCTGGCTCCTTTCGGGCCTATACGTGGGCCGCGCATGCGCACTCAGGCTCCCAAGCACACGCCTTCCTCCGCTCACCTGACCCGCCCTTTGAGGTCACAGCAGTTCCACAGGGTCCCTGGGCACCTGTCCGTGGACACAGGAGCCCTCCCTGCCACCTAAAGGACCACGCGATTTCCGCTGGGGAACACTGCCCAGAAGCACTCCCAGCCTCGCACAGACACTGTGCGCAGGATAGACTTGTGGACCAGGGGCCTGGGCGGGGAATTTTCCAGGGAACTCTCTAAAGGCCAGGTGCCCTCTGTCGCCCTGGGAGTGCCCACGCCATCCCTTAACCCTGCAGGACACTATCATCCAGCAATAAGCAGCCCTCTGCCTCCATGGGGCTCAAACACCTGGGCCCGTTGTGCGAGCACCTGGCGTTCGTGCAGGCAAACCCGCAGACCCCTCTGGCCCGAACCCACCACTGCGAAGATCCCACTTTTCTTCCATCCGTAAAGGGGTCCTCCTTGAGGAGTGGAGGAACATGGGGAGGCCCCCAGGAGATGGCTTTTGTCCGAGCCGCGGCTGGCTCCTTTCGGGCCTATACGTGGGCCGCGCGTGCGCACTCAGGCTCCCCACAACAGGCCTCCCTCGGGTCACGGGACCCACCCTTGAGGTGTCTCCTGACCCACCCTTGAGGGGTCACGTGACCCACCCCCGAGGGGTCACGTGACCCACCCCTGTGGGGTCTCGTGACGCACCCCTGAGGGGTCACGTGACCCACCCCTGTGGGGTCTCGTGACCCACCCCTGAGGGGTCACGTGACCCACACCTGCGGGGTCACGTGACCCACCCCTGTGGGGTCTCGTGACCCACCCCTGAGGGGTCACGTGACCCACCCCTGGGGGGCTCTCGTGACGCACCCCTGAGGGGTCACGTGACCCACCCCTGGGGGTCACGTGACCCACCCTTACGGGGTCTCGTGGCCCACCCTTGGGAGGTCACCTGTCCCACCCTGGAGGGGTCAGGTGACCCGCCCTTGAGAGGTCACAGCAGTTTCACAGGGTCCCTGCGCACCTGTCAGTGGAAACAGAAGCCCTCCCTGCCACTCAGAGGACCGCGCGATTTCCCCTAGGCCACACTGCCCAGCAGCACTCTCAGCCCCGCACAGACAGTGTGCTAAGGACAGACTTGGATACCGGGGCCCTGGGCGGGGGATTTTCCATGGAACTCTCTAAGGGCCCGGTGCCCTGTGTCGCCCGGGAGTGCCCATGCCCTTCCTTGACCCCGCAGGACACTTGCATCCAGCAATAAGCAGCCGTCTGCCTCCACGGGGCTCAAACACCTGGGCCCGGTGTGCGGGCACCTGGCGTACGTGGAGACAAAACCCCAGACCCCTCTGGCCGGAACCCACCACTGCGAAGATCCCCCTTTTCTTCCATCCGTAAAGGGGCCCTCCCTGGGGAGTGGAGGAACATGGGGAGGCCCCCAGGAGATGGCTTTTCTCCGAGCCGCGGCTGGCTCCTTTCGGGCCTATACGTGGGCCGCGCATGCGCACTCAGGCTCCCAAGCACACGCCTTCCTCCGCTCACCTGACCCGCCCTTTGAGGTCACAGCAGTTCCACAGGGTCCCTGGGCACCTGTCCGTGGACACAGGAGCCCTCCCTGCCACCTAAAGGACCACGCGATTTCCGCTGGGGAACACTGCCCAGAAGCACTCCCAGCCTCGCACAGACACTGTGCGCAGGATAGACTTGTGGACCAGGGGCCTGGGCGGGGAATTTTCCAGGGAACTCTCTAAAGGCCAGGTGCCCTCTGTCGCCCTGGGAGTGCCCACGCCATCCCTTAACCCTGCAGGACACTATCATCCAGCAATAAGCAGCCCTCTGCCTCCATGGGGCTCAAACACCTGGGCCCGTTGTGCGAGCACCTGGCGTTCGTGCAGGCAAACCCGCAGACCCCTCTGGCCCGAACCCACCACTGCGAAGATCCCACTTTTCTTCCATCCGTAAAGGGGTCCTCCTTGAGGAGTGGAGGAACATGGGGAGGCCCCCAGGAGATGGCTTTTGTCCGAGCCGCGGCTGGCTCCTTTCGGGCCTATACGTGGGCCGCGCGTGCGCACTCAGGCTCCCCACAACAGGCCTCCCTCGGGTCACGGGACCCACCCTTGAGGTGTCTCCTGACCCACCCTTGAGGGGTCACGTGACCCACCCCCGAGGGGTCACGTGACCCACCCCTGTGGGGTCTCGTGACGCACCCCTGAGGGGTCACGTGACCCACCCCTGTGGGGTCTCGTGACCCACCCCTGAGGGGTCACGTGACCCACACCTGCGGGGTCACGTGACCCACCCCTGTGGGGTCTCGTGACCCACCCCTGAGGGGTCACGTGACCCACCCCTGGGGGGCTCTCGTGACGCACCCCTGAGGGGTCACGTGACCCACCCCTGGGGGTCACGTGACCCACCCTTACGGGGT
Source organism: Desmodus rotundus (assembly GCF_022682495.2). NCBI lineage: Eukaryota > Metazoa > Chordata > Mammalia > Chiroptera > Phyllostomidae > Desmodus > Desmodus rotundus. Next base: position 76,362 of record NW_026527314.1, on the reverse strand, counting down.
CTCGTGGCCCACCCTTGGGAGGTCACCTGTCCCACCCTGGAGGGGTCAGGTGACCCGCCCTTGAGAGGTCACAGCAGTTTCACAGGGTCCCTGCGCACCTGTCAGTGGAAACAGAAGCCCTCCCTGCCACTCAGAGGACCGCGAGATTTCCCCTAGGCCACACTGCCCAGCAGCACTCTCAGCCCCGCACAGACAGTGTGCTAAGGACAGACTTGGATACCCGGGCCCTGGGCGGGGGATTTTCCATGGAACTCTCTAAGGGCCCGGTGCCCTGTGTCGCCCGGGAGTGCCCATGCCCTTCCTTGACCCCGCAGGACACTTGCATCCAGCAATAAGCAGCCGTCTGCCTCCACGGGGCTCAAACACCTGGGCCCGGTGTGCGGGCACCTGGCGTACGTGGAGACAAAACCCCAGACCCCTCTGGCCGGAACCCACCACTGCGAAGATCCCCCTTTTCTTCCATCCGTAAAGGGGCCCTCCCTGGGGAGTGGAGGAACATGGGGAGGCCCCCAGGAGATGGCTTTTCTCCGAGCCGCGGCTGGCTCCTTTCGGGCCTATACGTGGGCCGCGCGTGCGCACTCAGGCTCCCCACGCAAGCCTCCCTCGGGTCACGGGACCCACCCTTGAGGTGTCTCCTGACCCACCCCTGAGGGGTCTCGCGACCCACCCCTGAGGGCTCACGTGACCAACCCCTGAGGGGTCACGTGACCCACCCTTGAGGGGTTTCGTGACCCACACTTTTGGGGTCACATGACCCACTCTTGCGGGGTCTCGTGACCCACTCTTGGAAGGTCACCTGTCCCACCCTGGAGGGGTCAGGTGACCAGCCCTTGAGAGGTCACAGCAGTTTCACAGGGTCCCTGCGCACCTGTCCGTGGAAACACAAGCCCTCCCTGCCACTCAGAGGACCGCGAGATTTCCCCTAGTCCACACTGCCCAGCAGCACTCTCAGCCCCGCACAGACAGTGTGCTAAGGACAGACTTGGATACCGGGCCCCTGGGCGGGGGATTTTCCATGGAACTCTCTAAGGGCCCGGTGCCCTGTGTCGCCCGGGAGTGCCCATGCCCTTCCTTGACCCCGCAGGACACTTGCATCCAGCAATAAGCAGCCGTCTGCCTCCACTGGGCTCAAACACCTGGGCCCGGTGTGCGGGCACCTGGCGTACGTGGAGGCAAACCCCCAGACCCCTCTGGCCGGAACCCACCACTGCGAAGATCCCCCTTTTCTTCCATCTGTAAAGAGGCCCTCCCTGGGGAGTGGAGGAACATGGGGAGGCCCCCAGGAGATGGCTTTTCTCCGAGCCGCGGCTGGCTCCCTCGGGCCTATACGTGGGCCGCGCATGCGAACTCAGGCTCCCAAGCACACGCCTTCCTCGGCTCACCTGACTCACCCTTTAGAGGTCACAGCAGTTCCACAGGGTCCCTGGGCACCTGTCCGTGGACACAGCAGCCCTCCCTGCCACCTAAAGGACCACGCGATTTCCGCTGGGGAACACTCCCCAGAAGCACTCCCAGCCTCGCACAGACACTGTGCGCAGGATAGACTTGTGGACCAGGGGCCTGGGCGGGGAATTTTCCAGGGAACTCTCTAAAGGCCAGGTGCCCTCTGTCGCCCTGGGAGTGCTCACGCCATCCCTTAACCCTGCAGGACACTATCATCCAGCAATAAGCAGCCCTCTGCCTCCACGGGGCTCAAACACCTGGGCCCGTTGTGCGAGCACCTGGCGTTCGTGCAGGCAAACCCGCAGACCCCTCTGGCCCGAACCCACCACTGCGAAGATCCCACTTTATTCCATCCGTAAAGGGGTCCTCCTTGAGGAGTGGAGGAACATGGGGAGTCCCCCAGGAGATGGCTTTTTCCGAGCCGCAGGTGGCTCCTTTCGGGCCTATACGTGGGCCGCGCGTGCGCACTCAGGCTCCCCACAACAGGCCTCCCTCGGGTCACGGGACCCACCCTTGAGGTGTCTCCTGACCCACCCCCGAGGGGTCACGTGACCCACACTGGAGGGTCACGTGACCCACCCCTGTGGGGTCACGTGACGCACCCCTGAGGGGTCACGTGACCCACCCCTGGGGGGCTATCGTGACGCACCCCTGAGGGGTCACGTGACCCACCCCTGGGGGGTCTCGTGACCCACCCCTGAGGGGTCACGTGACCCACCCTTGCGGGGTCTCGTGGCCCACCCTTGGGAGGTCACCTGTCCCACCCTGGAGGGGTCAGGTGACCCGCCCTTGAGAGGTCACAGCAGTTTCACAGGGTCCCTGCGCACCTGTCAGTGGAAACAGAAGCCCTCCCTGCCACTCAGAGGACCGCGCGATTTCCCCTAGGCCACACTGCCCAGCAGCACTCTCAGCCCCGCACAGACAGTGTGCTAAGGACAGACTTGGATACCGGGGCCCTGGGCGGGGGATTTTCCATGGAACTCTCTAAGGGCCCGGTGCCCTGTTTCGCCCGGGAGTGCCCTTGCCCTTCCTTGACCCCGCAGGACACTTGCATCCAGCAATAAGCAGCCGTCTGCCTCCACGGGGCTCAAACACCTGGGCCCGGTGTGCGGGCACCTGGCGTACGTGGAGACAAAACCCCAGACCCCTCTGGCCGGAACCCACCACTGCGAAGATCCCCCTTTTCTTCCATCCGTAAAGGGGCCCTCCCTGGGGAGTGGAGGAACATGGGGAGGCCCCCAGGAGATGGCTTTTGTCCGAGCCGCGGCTGGCTCCTTTCGGGCCTATACGTGGGCCGCGCATGCGCACTCAGGCTCCCAAGCACACGCCTTCCTCCGCTCACCTGACCCGCCCTTTAGAGGTCACAGCAGTTCCACAGGGTCCCTGGGCACCTGTCCGTGGACACAGGAGCCCTCCCTGCCACCTAAAGGACCACGCGATTTCCGCTGGGGAACACTGCCCAGAAGCACTCCCAGCCTCGCACAGACACTGTGCGCAGGATAGACTTGTGGACCAGGGGCCTGGGCGGGGAATTTTCCAGGGAACTCTCTAAAGGCCAGGTGCCCTCTGTCGCCCTGGGAGTGCTCACGCCATCCCTTAACCCTGCAGGACACTATCATCCAGCAATAAGCAGCCCTCTGCCTCCACGGGGCTCAAACACCTGGGCCCGTTGTGCGAGCACCTGGCGTTCGTGCAGGCAAACCCGCAGACCCCTCTGGCCCGAACCCACCACTGCGAAGATCCCATTTTATTCCATCCGTAAAGGGGTCCTCCTTGAGGAGTGGAGGAACATGGGGAGTCCCCCAGGAGATGGCTTTTCTCCGAGCCGCAGCTGGCTCCTTTCGGGCCTATACGTGGGCCGCGCGTGCGCACTCAGGCTCCCCACAACAGGCCTCCCTCGGGTCACGGGACCCACCCTTGAGGTGTCTCCTGACCCACCCTTGAGGGGTCACGTGACCCACCCCCGAGGGGTCACGTGACCCACCCCTGTGGGGTCTCGTGACGCACCCCTGAGGGGTCACGTGACCCACCCCTGGGGGGCTCTCGTGACGCACCCCTGAGGGGTCACGTGACCCACCCCTGGGGGGCTCTCGTGACCCACACCTGCGGGGTCACGTGACCCACCCCTGAGGGGTCACGTGACCCACCCTTGAGGGGTTTCGTGATCCACCCTTTTGGGGTCACGTGACCCACCCTTGCGAGGTCTCGTGGCCCACCGTTGGGAGGTCACCTGTCCCACCCTGGAGGGGTCAGGTGACCCGCCCTTGAGAGGTCACAGCAGTTTCACAGGGTCCCTGCGCACCTGTCAGTGGAAACAGAAGCCCTCCCTGCCACTCAGAGGACCGCGAGATTTCCCCTAGGCCACACTGCCCAGCAGCACTCTCAGCCCCGCACAGACAGTGTGCTAAGGACAGACTTGGATACCCGGGCCCTGGGCGGGGGATTTTCCATGGAACTCTCTAAGGGCCCGGTGCCCTGTGTCGCCCGGGAGTGCCCATGCCCTTCCTTGACCCCGCAGGACACTTGCATCCAGCAATAAGCAGCCGTCTGCCTCCACGGGGCTCAAACACCTGGGCCCGGTGTGCGGGCACCTGGCGTACGTGGAGACAAAACCCCAGACCCCTCTGGCCGGAACCCACCACTGCGAAGATCCCCCTTTTCTTCCATCCGTAAAGGGGCCCTCCCTGGGGAGTGGAGGAACATGGGGAGGCCCCCAGGAGATGGCTTTTCTCCGAGCCGCGGCTGGCTCCTTTCGGGCCTATACGTGGGCCGCGCGTGCGCACTCAGGCTCCCCACAACAGGCCTCCCTCGGGTCACGGGACCCACCCTTGAGGTGTCTCCTGACCCACCCTTGAGGGGTCACGTGACCCACCCCCGAGGGGTCACGTGACCCACCCCTGTGGGGTCTCGTGACGCACCCCTGAGGGGTCACGTGACCCACCCCTGTGGGGTCTCGTGACCCACCCCTGAGGGGTCACGTGACCCACACCTGCGGGGTCACGTGACCCACCCCTGTGTGGTCTCGTGACCCACCCCTGAGGGGTCACGTGACCCACCCCTGGGGGGCTCTCGTGACGCACCCCTGAGGGGTCACGTGACCCACCCCTGGGGGGTCTCGTGACCCACCCCTGAGGGGTCACGTGACCCACCCCTGTGGGGTCTCGTGACGCACCCCTGAGGGGTCACGTGACCCACCACTGGGGGGCTCTCGTGACGCACCCCTGAGGGGTCACGTGACCCACCCCTGGGGGGTCTGGTGACGCACCCCTGAGGGGTCACGTGACCCACCCCTGGGGGGCTCTCGTGACCCACACCTGCGGGGTCACGTGACCCACCCCTGAGGGGTCACGTGACCCACCCTTGAGGGGTTTCGTGATCCACCCTTTTGGGGTCACGTGACCTACCCTTGCGAGGTCTCGTGGCCCACCGTTGGGAGGTCACCTGTCCCACCCTGGAGGGGTCAGGTGACCCGCCCTTGAGAGGTCACAGCAGTTTCACAGGGTCCCTGCGCACCTGTCAGTGGAAACAGAAGCCCTCCCTGCCACTCAGAGGACCGCGCGATTTCCCCTAGGCCACACTGCCCAGCAGCACTCTCAGCCCCGCACAGACAGTGTGCTAAGGACAGACTTGGATACCGGGGCCCTGGGCGGGGGATTTTCCATGGAACTCTCTAAGGGCCCGGTGCCCTGTGTCGCCCGGGAGTGCCCATGCCCTTCCTTGACCCCGCAGGACACTTGCATCCAGCAATAAGCAGCCGTCTGCCTCCACGGGGCTCAAACACCTGGGCCCGGTGTGCGGGCACCTGGCGTACGTGGAGACAAAACCCCAGACCCCTCTGGCCGGAACCCACCACTGCGAAGATCCCCCTTTTCTTCCATCCGTAAAGGGGCCCTCCCTGGGGAGTGGAGGAACATGGGGAGGCCCCCAGGAGATGGCTTTTCTCCGAGCCGCGGCTGGCTCCTTTCGGGCCTATACGTGGGCCGCGCATGCGCACTCAGGCTCCCAAGCACACGCCTTCCTCCGCTCACCTGACCCGCCCTTTGAGGTCACAGCAGTTCCACAGGGTCCCTGGGCACCTGTCCGTGGACACAGGAGCCCTCCCTGCCACCTAAAGGACCACGCGATTTCCGCTGGGGAACACTGCCCAGAAGCACTCCCAGCCTCGCACAGACACTGTGCGCAGGATAGACTTGTGGACCAGGGGCCTGGGCGGGGAATTTTCCAGGGAACTCTCTAAAGGCCAGGTGCCCTCTGTCGCCCTGGGAGTGCCCACGCCATCCCTTAACCCTGCAGGACACTATCATCCAGCAATAAGCAGCCCTCTGCCTCCATGGGGCTCAAACACCTGGGCCCGTTGTGCGAGCACCTGGCGTTCGTGCAGGCAAACCCGCAGACCCCTCTGGCCCGAACCCACCACTGCGAAGATCCCACTTTTCTTCCATCCGTAAAGGGGTCCTCCTTGAGGAGTGGAGGAACATGGGGAGGCCCCCAGGAGATGGCTTTTGTCCGAGCCGCGGCTGGCTCCTTTCGGGCCTATACGTGGGCCGCGCGTGCGCACTCAGGCTCCCCACAACAGGCCTCCCTCGGGTCACGGGACCCACCCTTGAGGTGTCTCCTGACCCACCCTTGAGGGGTCACGTGACCCACCCCCGAGGGGTCACGTGACCCACCCCTGTGGGGTCTCGTGACGCACCCCTGAGGGGTCACGTGACCCACCCCTGTGGGGTCTCGTGACCCACCCCTGAGGGGTCACGTGACCCACACCTGCGGGGTCACGTGACCCACCCCTGTGGGGTCTCGTGACCCACCCCTGAGGGGTCACGTGACCCACCCCTGGGGGGCTCTCGTGACGCACCCCTGAGGGGTCACGTGACCCACCCCTGGGGGTCACGTGACCCACCCTTACGGGGTCTCGTGGCCCACCCTTGGGAGGTCACCTGTCCCACCCTGGAGGGGTCAGGTGACCCGCCCTTGAGAGGTCACAGCAGTTTCACAGGGTCCCTGCGCACCTGTCAGTGGAAACAGAAGCCCTCCCTGCCACTCAGAGGACCGCGAGATTTCCCCTAGGCCACACTGCCCAGCAGCACTCTCAGCCCCGCACAGACAGTGTGCTAAGGACAGACTTGGATACCCGGGCCCTGGGCGGGGGATTTTCCATGGAACTCTCTAAGGGCCCGGTGCCCTGTGTCGCCCGGGAGTGCCCATGCCCTTCCTTGACCCCGCAGGACACTTGCATCCAGCAATAAGCAGCCGTCTGCCTCCACGGGGCTCAAACACCTGGGCCCGGTGTGCGGGCACCTGGCGTACGTGGAGACAAAACCCCAGACCCCTCTGGCCGGAACCCACCACTGCGAAGATCCCCCTTTTCTTCCATCCGTAAAGGGGCCCTCCCTGGGGAGTGGAGGAACATGGGGAGGCCCCCAGGAGATGGCTTTTCTCCGACCCGCGGCTGGCTCCCTCGGGCCTATACGTGGGCCGCGCATGCGCACTCAGGCTCCCAAGCACACGCCTTCCTCCGCTCACCTGACCCGCCCTTTAGAGGTCACAGCAGTTCTACAGGGTCCCTGGGCACCTGTCCGTGGACACAGGAGCCCTCCCTGCCACCTAAAGGACCACGCGATTTCCGCTGGGGAACACTGCCCAGAAGCACTCCCAGCCTCGCACAGACACTGTGCGCAGGATAGACTTGTGGACCAGGGGCCTGGGCGGGGAATTTTCCAGGGAACTCTCTAAAGGCCAGGTGCCCTCTGTCGCCCTGGGAGTGCTCACGCCATCCCTTAACCCTGCAGGACACTATCATCCAGCAATAAGCAGCCCTCTGCCTCCACGGGGCTCAAACACCTGGGCCCGTTGTGCGAGCACCTGGCGTTCGTGCAGGCAAACCCGCAGACCCCTCTGGCCCGAACCCACCACTGCGAAGATCCCATTTTATTCCATCCGTAAAGGGGTCCTCCTTGAGGAGTGGAGGAACATGGGGAGTCACCCAGGAGATGGCTTTTCTCCGAGCCGCAGCTGGCTCCTTTCGGGCCTATACGTGGGCCGCGCGTGCGCACTCAGGCTCCCCACAACAGGCCTCCCTCGGGTCACGGGACCCACCCTTGAGGTGTCTCCTGACCCACCCTTGAGGGGTCACGTGACCCACCCCTGAGGGGTCACGTGACCCACCCCTGTGGGGTCTCGTGACGCACCCCTGAGGGGTCACGTGACCCACCCCTGGGGGGCTCTCGTGACGCACCCCTGAGGGGTCACGTGACCCACACCTGCGGGGTCACGTGACCCACCCCTGAGGGGTCACGTGACCCACCCTTGAGGGGTTTCGTGATCCACCCTTTTGGGGTCACGTGACCCACCCTTGCGAGGTCTCGTGGCCCACCGTTGGGAGGTCACCTGTCCCACCCTGGAGGGGTCAGGTGACCCGCCCTTGAGAGGTCACAGCAGTTTCACAGGGTCCCTGCGCACCTGTCAGTGGAAACAGAAGCCCTCCCTGCCACTCAGAGGACCGCGAGATTTCCCCTAGGCCACACTGCCCAGCAGCACTCTCAGCCCCGCACAGACAGTGTGCTAAGGACAGACTTGGATACCCGGGCCCTGGGCGGGGGAATTTCCAAGGAACTCTCTAAGGGCCCGGTGCCCTGTGTCGCCCGGGAGTGCCCATGCCCTTCCTTGACCCCGCAGGACACTTGCATCCAGCAATAAGCAGCCGTCGGCCTCCACGGGGCTCAAACACCTGGGCCCGGTGTGCGGGCACCTGGCGTACGTGGAGACAAAACCCCAGACCCCTCTGGCCGGAACCCACCACTGCGAAGATCCCCCTTTTCTTCCATCCGTAAAGGGGCCCTCCCTGGGGAGTGGAGGAACATGGGGAGGCCCCCAGGAGATGGCTTTTCTCCGACCCGCGGCTGGCTCCCTGGGGCCTATACGTGGGCCGCGCATGCGCACTCAGGCTCCCAAGCACACGCCTTCCTCGGCTCACCTGACCCGCCCTTTAGAGGTCACAGCAGTTCCACAGGGTCCCTGGGCACCTGTCCGTGGACACAGGAGCCCTCCCTGCCACCTAAAGGACCACGCGATTTCCGCTGGGGAACACTGCCCAGAAGCACTCCCAGCCTCGCACAGACACTGTGCGCAGGATAGACTTGTGGACCAGGGGCCTGGGCGGGGAATTTTCCAGGGAACTCTCTAAAGGCCAGGTGCCCTCTGTCGCCCTGGGAGTGCCCACGCCATCCCTTAACCCTGCAGGACACTATCATCCAGCAATAAGCAGCCCTCTGCCTCCACGGGGCTCAAACACCTGGGCCCGTTGTGCGAGCACCTGGCGTTCGTGCAGGCAAACCCGCAGGCCCCTCTGGCCCGAACCCACCACTGCGAAGATCCCACTTTTCTTCCATCCGTAAAGGGGTCCTCCTTGAGGAGTGGAGGAACATGGGGAGGCCCCCAGGAGATGGCTTTTCTCCGAGGCCGCGGCTGGCTCCTTTCGGGCCTATACGTGGGCCGCGCGTGCGCACTCAGGCTCCCCACAACAGGCCTCCCTCGGGTCACGGGACCCACCCTTGAGGTGTCTCCTGACCCACCCTTGAGGGGTCACGTGACCCACCGCCGAGGGGTCACGTGACCCACCCCTGTGGGGTCTCGTGACCCACCCCTGAGGGGTCACGTGACCCACACATGCGGGGTCACGTGACCCACCCCTGTGTGGTCTCGTGACCCACCCCTGAGGGGTCACGTGACCCACCCCTGGGGGGTCTCGTGACCCACCCCTGAGGGGTCACGTGACCCACCCCTGTGGGGTCTCGTGACGCACCCCTGAGGGGTCACGTGACCCACCACTGGGGGGCTCTCGTGACGCACCCCTGAGGGGTCACGTGACCCACCCCTGGGGGGTCTGGTGACGCACCCCTGAGGGGTCACGTGACCCACCCCTGGGGGGCTCTCGTGACCCACACCTGCGGGGTCACGTGACCCACCCCTGAGGGGTCACGTGACCCACCCTTGAGGGGTTTCGTGATCCACCCTTTTGGGGTCACGTGACCTACCCTTGCGAGGTCTCGTGGCCCACCGTTGGGAGGTCACCTGTCCCACCCTGGAGGGGTCAGGTGACCCGCCCTTGAGAGGTCACAGCAGTTTCACAGGGTCCCTGCGCACCTGTCAGTGGAAACAGAAGCCCTCCCTGCCACTCAGAGGACCGCGCGATTTCCCCTAGGCCACACTGCCCAGCAGCACTCTCAGCCCCGCACAGACAGTGTGCTAAGGACAGACTTGGATACCGGGGCCCTGGGCGGGGGATTTTCCATGGAACTCTCTAAGGGCCCGGTGCCCTGTGTCGCCCGGGAGTGCCCATGCCCTTCCTTGACCCCGCAGGACACTTGCATCCAGCAATAAGCAGCCGTCTGCCTCCACGGGGCTCAAACACCTGGGCCCGGTGTGCGGGCACCTGGCGTACGTGGAGACAAAACCCCAGACCCCTCTGGCCGGAACCCACCACTGCGAAGATCCCCCTTTTCTTCCATCCGTAAAGGGGCCCTCCCTGGGGAGTGGAGGAACATGGGGAGGCCCCCAGGAGATGGCTTTTCTCCGAGCCGCGGCTGGCTCCTTTCGGGCCTATACGTGGGCCGCGCATGCGCACTCAGGCTCCCAAGCACACGCCTTCCTCCGCTCACCTGACCCGCCCTTTGAGGTCACAGCAGTTCCACAGGGTCCCTGGGCACCTGTCCGTGGACACAGGAGCCCTCCCTGCCACCTAAAGGACCACGCGATTTCCGCTGGGGAACACTGCCCAGAAGCACTCCCAGCCTCGCACAGACACTGTGCGCAGGATAGACTTGTGGACCAGGGGCCTGGGCGGGGAATTTTCCAGGGAACTCTCTAAAGGCCAGGTGCCCTCTGTCGCCCTGGGAGTGCCCACGCCATCCCTTAACCCTGCAGGACACTATCATCCAGCAATAAGCAGCCCTCTGCCTCCATGGGGCTCAAACACCTGGGCCCGTTGTGCGAGCACCTGGCGTTCGTGCAGGCAAACCCGCAGACCCCTCTGGCCCGAACCCACCACTGCGAAGATCCCACTTTTCTTCCATCCGTAAAGGGGTCCTCCTTGAGGAGTGGAGGAACATGGGGAGGCCCCCAGGAGATGGCTTTTGTCCGAGCCGCGGCTGGCTCCTTTCGGGCCTATACGTGGGCCGCGCGTGCGCACTCAGGCTCCCCACAACAGGCCTCCCTCGGGTCACGGGACCCACCCTTGAGGTGTCTCCTGACCCACCCTTGAGGGGTCACGTGACCCACCCCCGAGGGGTCACGTGACCCACCCCTGTGGGGTCTCGTGACGCACCCCTGAGGGGTCACGTGACCCACCCCTGTGGGGTCTCGTGACCCACCCCTGAGGGGTCACGTGACCCACACCTGCGGGGTCACGTGACCCACCCCTGTGGGGTCTCGTGACCCACCCCTGAGGGGTCACGTGACCCACCCCTGGGGGGCTCTCGTGACGCACCCCTGAGGGGTCACGTGACCCACCCCTGGGGGTCACGTGACCCACCCTTACGGGGTCTCGTGGCCCACCCTTGGGAGGTCACCTGTCCCACCCTGGAGGGGTCAGGTGACCCGCCCTTGAGAGGTCACAGCAGTTTCACAGGGTCCCTGCGCACCTGTCAGTGGAAACAGAAGCCCTCCCTGCCACTCAGAGGACCGCGAGATTTCCCCTAGGCCACACTGCCCAGCAGCACTCTCAGCCCCGCACAGACAGTGTGCTAAGGACAGACTTGGATACCCGGGCCCTGGGCGGGGGATTTTCCATGGAACTCTCTAAGGGCCCGGTGCCCTGTGTCGCCCGGGAGTGCCCATGCCCTTCCTTGACCCCGCAGGACACTTGCATCCAGCAATAAGCAGCCGTCTGCCTCCACGGGGCTCAAACACCTGGGCCCGGTGTGCGGGCACCTGGCGTACGTGGAGACAAAACCCCAGACCCCTCTGGCCGGAACCCACCACTGCGAAGATCCCCCTTTTCTTCCATCCGTAAAGGGGCCCTCCCTGGGGAGTGGAGGAACATGGGGAGGCCCCCAGGAGATGGCTTTTCTCCGAGCCGCGGCTGGCTCCTTTCGGGCCTATACGTGGGCCGCGCGTGCGCACTCAGGCTCCCCACGCAAGCCTCCCTCGGGTCACGGGACCCACCCTTGAGGTGTCTCCTGACCCACCCCTGAGGGGTCTCGCGACCCACCCCTGAGGGCTCACGTGACCAACCCCTGAGGGGTCACGTGACCCACCCTTGAGGGGTTTCGTGACCCACACTTTTGGGGTCACATGACCCACTCTTGCGGGGTCTCGTGACCCACTCTTGGAAGGTCACCTGTCCCACCCTGGAGGGGTCAGGTGACCAGCCCTTGAGAGGTCACAGCAGTTTCACAGGGTCCCTGCGCACCTGTCCGTGGAAACACAAGCCCTCCCTGCCACTCAGAGGACCGCGAGATTTCCCCTAGTCCACACTGCCCAGCAGCACTCTCAGCCCCGCACAGACAGTGTGCTAAGGACAGACTTGGATACCGGGCCCCTGGGCGGGGGATTTTCCATGGAACTCTCTAAGGGCCCGGTGCCCTGTGTCGCCCGGGAGTGCCCATGCCCTTCCTTGACCCCGCAGGACACTTGCATCCAGCAATAAGCAGCCGTCTGCCTCCACTGGGCTCAAACACCTGGGCCCGGTGTGCGGGCACCTGGCGTACGTGGAGGCAAACCCCCAGACCCCTCTGGCCGGAACCCACCACTGCGAAGATCCCCCTTTTCTTCCATCTGTAAAGAGGCCCTCCCTGGGGAGTGGAGGAACATGGGGAGGCCCCCAGGAGATGGCTTTTCTCCGAGCCGCGGCTGGCTCCCTCGGGCCTATACGTGGGCCGCGCATGCGAACTCAGGCTCCCAAGCACACGCCTTCCTCGGCTCACCTGACTCACCCTTTAGAGGTCACAGCAGTTCCACAGGGTCCCTGGGCACCTGTCCGTGGACACAGCAGCCCTCCCTGCCACCTAAAGGACCACGCGATTTCCGCTGGGGAACACTCCCCAGAAGCACTCCCAGCCTCGCACAGACACTGTGCGCAGGATAGACTTGTGGACCAGGGGCCTGGGCGGGGAATTTTCCAGGGAACTCTCTAAAGGCCAGGTGCCCTCTGTCGCCCTGGGAGTGCTCACGCCATCCCTTAACCCTGCAGGACACTATCATCCAGCAATAAGCAGCCCTCTGCCTCCACGGGGCTCAAACACCTGGGCCCGTTGTGCGAGCACCTGGCGTTCGTGCAGGCAAACCCGCAGACCCCTCTGGCCCGAACCCACCACTGCGAAGATCCCACTTTATTCCATCCGTAAAGGGGTCCTCCTTGAGGAGTGGAGGAACATGGGGAGTCCCCCAGGAGATGGCTTTTTCCGAGCCGCAGGTGGCTCCTTTCGGGCCTATACGTGGGCCGCGCGTGCGCACTCAGGCTCCCCACAACAGGCCTCCCTCGGGTCACGGGACCCACCCTTGAGGTGTCTCCTGACCCACCCCCGAGGGGTCACGTGACCCACACTGGAGGGTCACGTGACCCACCCCTGTGGGGTCACGTGACGCACCCCTGAGGGGTCACGTGACCCACCCCTGGGGGGCTATCGTGACGCACCCCTGAGGGGTCACGTGACCCACCCCTGGGGGGTCTCGTGACCCACCCCTGAGGGGTCACGTGACCCACCCTTGCGGGGTCTCGTGGCCCACCCTTGGGAGGTCACCTGTCCCACCCTGGAGGGGTCAGGTGACCCGCCCTTGAGAGGTCACAGCAGTTTCACAGGGTCCCTGCGCACCTGTCAGTGGAAACAGAAGCCCTCCCTGCCACTCAGAGGACCGCGCGATTTCCCCTAGGCCACACTGCCCAGCAGCACTCTCAGCCCCGCACAGACAGTGTGCTAAGGACAGACTTGGATACCGGGGCCCTGGGCGGGGGATTTTCCATGGAACTCTCTAAGGGCCCGGTGCCCTGTTTCGCCCGGGAGTGCCCTTGCCCTTCCTTGACCCCGCAGGACACTTGCATCCAGCAATAAGCAGCCGTCTGCCTCCACGGGGCTCAAACACCTGGGCCCGGTGTGCGGGCACCTGGCGTACGTGGAGACAAAACCCCAGACCCCTCTGGCCGGAACCCACCACTGCGAAGATCCCCCTTTTCTTCCATCCGTAAAGGGGCCCTCCCTGGGGAGTGGAGGAACATGGGGAGGCCCCCAGGAGATGGCTTTTCTCCGAGCCGCGGCTGGCTCCTTTCGGGCCTATACGTGGGCCGCGCATGCGCACTCAGGCTCCCAAGCACACGCCTTCCTCCGCTCACCTGACCCGCCCTTTGAGGTCACAGCAGTTCCACAGGGTCCCTGGGCACCTGTCCGTGGACACAGGAGCCCTCCCTGCCACCTAAAGGACCACGCGATTTCCGCTGGGGAACACTGCCCAGAAGCACTCCCAGCCTCGCACAGACACTGTGCGCAGGATAGACTTGTGGACCAGGGGCCTGGGCGGGGAATTTTCCAGGGAACTCTCTAAAGGCCAGGTGCCCTCTGTCGCCCTGGGAGTGCCCACGCCATCCCTTAACCCTGCAGGACACTATCATCCAGCAATAAGCAGCCCTCTGCCTCCATGGGGCTCAAACACCTGGGCCCGTTGTGCGAGCACCTGGCGTTCGTGCAGGCAAACCCGCAGACCCCTCTGGCCCGAACCCACCACTGCGAAGATCCCACTTTTCTTCCATCCGTAAAGGGGTCCTCCTTGAGGAGTGGAGGAACATGGGGAGGCCCCCAGGAGATGGCTTTTGTCCGAGCCGCGGCTGGCTCCTTTCGGGCCTATACGTGGGCCGCGCGTGCGCACTCAGGCTCCCCACAACAGGCCTCCCTCGGGTCACGGGACCCACCCTTGAGGTGTCTCCTGACCCACCCTTGAGGGGTCACGTGACCCACCCCCGAGGGGTCACGTGACCCACCCCTGTGGGGTCTCGTGACGCACCCCTGAGGGGTCACGTGACCCACCCCTGTGGGGTCTCGTGACCCACCCCTGAGGGGTCACGTGACCCACACCTGCGGGGTCACGTGACCCACCCCTGTGGGGTCTCGTGACCCACCCCTGAGGGGTCACGTGACCCACCCCTGGGGGGCTCTCGTGACGCACCCCTGAGGGGTCACGTGACCCACCCCTGGGGGTCACGTGACCCACCCTTACGGGGTCTCGTGGCCCACCCTTGGGAGGTCACCTGTCCCACCCTGGAGGGGTCAGGTGACCCGCCCTTGAGAGGTCACAGCAGTTTCACAGGGTCCCTGCGCACCTGTCAGTGGAAACAGAAGCCCTCCCTGCCACTCAGAGGACCGCGAGATTTCCCCTAGGCCACACTGCCCAGCAGCACTCTCAGCCCCGCACAGACAGTGTGCTAAGGACAGACTTGGATACCCGGGCCCTGGGCGGGGGATTTTCCATGGAACTCTCTAAGGGCCCGGTGCCCTGTGTCGCCCGGGAGTGCCCATGCCCTTCCTTGACCCCGCAGGACACTTGCATCCAGCAATAAGCAGCCGTCTGCCTCCACGGGGCTCAAACACCTGGGCCCGGTGTGCGGGCACCTGGCGTACGTGGAGACAAAACCCCAGACCCCTCTGGCCGGAACCCACCACTGCGAAGATCCCCCTTTTCTTCCATCCGTAAAGGGGCCCTCCCTGGGGAGTGGAGGAACATGGGGAGGCCCCCAGGAGATGGCTTTTCTCCGAGCCGCGGCTGGCTCCTTTCGGGCCTATACGTGGGCCGCGCGTGCGCACTCAGGCTCCCCACGCAAGCCTCCCTCGGGTCACGGGACCCACCCTTGAGGTGTCTCCTGACCCACCCCTGAGGGGTCTCGCGACCCACCCCTGAGGGCTCACGTGACCAACCCCTGAGGGGTCACGTGACCCACCCTTGAGGGGTTTCGTGACCCACACTTTTGGGGTCACATGACCCACTCTTGCGGGGTCTCGTGACCCACTCTTGGAAGGTCACCTGTCCCACCCTGGAGGGGTCAGGTGACCAGCCCTTGAGAGGTCACAGCAGTTTCACAGGGTCCCTGCGCACCTGTCCGTGGAAACACAAGCCCTCCCTGCCACTCAGAGGACCGCGAGATTTCCCCTAGTCCACACTGCCCAGCAGCACTCTCAGCCCCGCACAGACAGTGTGCTAAGGACAGACTTGGATACCGGGCCCCTGGGCGGGGGATTTTCCATGGAACTCTCTAAGGGCCCGGTGCCCTGTGTCGCCCGGGAGTGCCCATGCCCTTCCTTGACCCCGCAGGACACTTGCATCCAGCAATAAGCAGCCGTCTGCCTCCACTGGGCTCAAACACCTGGGCCCGGTGTGCGGGCACCTGGCGTACGTGGAGGCAAACCCCCAGACCCCTCTGGCCGGAACCCACCACTGCGAAGATCCCCCTTTTCTTCCATCTGTAAAGAGGCCCTCCCTGGGGAGTGGAGGAACATGGGGAGGCCCCCAGGAGATGGCTTTTCTCCGAGCCGCGGCTGGCTCCCTCGGGCCTATACGTGGGCCGCGCATGCGAACTCAGGCTCCCAAGCACACGCCTTCCTCGGCTCACCTGACTCACCCTTTAGAGGTCACAGCAGTTCCACAGGGTCCCTGGGCACCTGTCCGTGGACACAGCAGCCCTCCCTGCCACCTAAAGGACCACGCGATTTCCGCTGGGGAACACTCCCCAGAAGCACTCCCAGCCTCGCACAGACACTGTGCGCAGGATAGACTTGTGGACCAGGGGCCTGGGCGGGGAATTTTCCAGGGAACTCTCTAAAGGCCAGGTGCCCTCTGTCGCCCTGGGAGTGCTCACGCCATCCCTTAACCCTGCAGGACACTATCATCCAGCAATAAGCAGCCCTCTGCCTCCACGGGGCTCAAACACCTGGGCCCGTTGTGCGAGCACCTGGCGTTCGTGCAGGCAAACCCGCAGACCCCTCTGGCCCGAACCCACCACTGCGAAGATCCCACTTTATTCCATCCGTAAAGGGGTCCTCCTTGAGGAGTGGAGGAACATGGGGAGTCCCCCAGGAGATGGCTTTTTCCGAGCCGCAGGTGGCTCCTTTCGGGCCTATACGTGGGCCGCGCGTGCGCACTCAGGCTCCCCACAACAGGCCTCCCTCGGGTCACGGGACCCACCCTTGAGGTGTCTCCTGACCCACCCCCGAGGGGTCACGTGACCCACACTGGAGGGTCACGTGACCCACCCCTGTGGGGTCACGTGACGCACCCCTGAGGGGTCACGTGACCCACCCCTGGGGGGCTATCGTGACGCACCCCTGAGGGGTCACGTGACCCACCCCTGGGGGGTCTCGTGACCCACCCCTGAGGGGTCACGTGACCCACCCTTGCGGGGTCTCGTGGCCCACCCTTGGGAGGTCACCTGTCCCACCCTGGAGGGGTCAGGTGACCCGCCCTTGAGAGGTCACAGCAGTTTCACAGGGTCCCTGCGCACCTGTCAGTGGAAACAGAAGCCCTCCCTGCCACTCAGAGGACCGCGCGATTTCCCCTAGGCCACACTGCCCAGCAGCACTCTCAGCCCCGCACAGACAGTGTGCTAAGGACAGACTTGGATACCGGGGCCCTGGGCGGGGGATTTTCCATGGAACTCTCTAAGGGCCCGGTGCCCTGTTTCGCCCGGGAGTGCCCTTGCCCTTCCTTGACCCCGCAGGACACTTGCATCCAGCAATAAGCAGCCGTCTGCCTCCACGGGGCTCAAACACCTGGGCCCGGTGTGCGGGCACCTGGCGTACGTGGAGACAAAACCCCAGACCCCTCTGGCCGGAACCCACCACTGCGAAGATCCCCCTTTTCTTCCATCCGTAAAGGGGCCCTCCCTGGGGAGTGGAGGAACATGGGGAGGCCCCCAGGAGATGGCTTTTGTCCGAGCCGCGGCTGGCTCCTTTCGGGCCTATACGTGGGCCGCGCATGCGCACTCAGGCTCCCAAGCACACGCCTTCCTCCGCTCACCTGACCCGCCCTTTAGAGGTCACAGCAGTTCCACAGGGTCCCTGGGCACCTGTCCGTGGACACAGGAGCCCTCCCTGCCACCTAAAGGACCACGCGATTTCCGCTGGGGAACACTGCCCAGAAGCACTCCCAGCCTCGCACAGACACTGTGCGCAGGATAGACTTGTGGACCAGGGGCCTGGGCGGGGAATTTTCCAGGGAACTCTCTAAAGGCCAGGTGCCCTCTGTCGCCCTGGGAGTGCTCACGCCATCCCTTAACCCTGCAGGACACTATCATCCAGCAATAAGCAGCCCTCTGCATCCACGGGGCTCAAACACCTGGGCCCGTTGTGCGAGCACCTGGCGTTCGTGCAGGCAAACCCGCAGACCCCTCTGGCCCGAACCCACCACTGCGAAGATCCCATTTTATTCCATCCGTAAAGGGGTCCTCCTTGAGGAGTGGAGGAACATGGGGAGTCCCCCAGGAGATGGCTTTTCTCCGAGCCGCAGCTGGCTCCTTTCGGGCCTATACGTGGGCCGCGCGTGCGCACTCAGGCTCCCCACAACAGGCCTCCCTCGGGTCACGGGACCCACCCTTGAGGTGTCTCCTGACCCACCCTTGAGGGGTCACGTGACCCACCCCCGAGGGGTCACGTGACCCACCCCTGTGGGGTCTCGTGACGCACCCCTGAGGGGTCACGTGACCCACCCCTGGGGGGCTCTCGTGACGCACCCCTGAGGGGTCACGTGACCCACCCCTGGGGGGCTCTCGTGACCCACACCTGCGGGGTCACGTGACCCACCCCTGAGGGGTCACGTGACCCACCCTTGAGGGGTTTCGTGATCCACCCTTTTGGGGTCACGTGACCCACCCTTGCGAGGTCTCGTGGCCCACCGTTGGGAGGTCACCTGTCCCACCCTGGAGGGGTCAGGTGACCCGCCCTTGAGAGGTCACAGCAGTTTCACAGGGTCCCTGCGCACCTGTCAGTGGAAACAGAAGCCCTCCCTGCCACTCAGAGGACCGCGAGATTTCCCCTAGGCCACACTGCCCAGCAGCACTCTCAGCCCCGCACAGACAGTGTGCTAAGGACAGACTTGGATACCCGGGCCCTGGGCGGGGGATTTTCCATGGAACTCTCTAAGGGCCCGGTGCCCTGTGTCGCCCGGGAGTGCCCATGCCCTTCCTTGACCCCGCAGGACACTTGCATCCAGCAATAAGCAGCCGTCTGCCTCCACGGGGCTCAAACACCTGGGCCCGGTGTGCGGGCACCTGGCGTACGTGGAGACAAAACCCCAGACCCCTCTGGCCGGAACCCACCACTGCGAAGATCCCCCTTTTCTTCCATCCGTAAAGGGGCCCTCCCTGGGGAGTGGAGGAACATGGGGAGGCCCCCAGGAGATGGCTTTTCTCCGAGCCGCGGCTGGCTCCTTTCGGGCCTATACGTGGGCCGCGCGTGCGCACTCAGGCTCCCCACAACAGGCCTCCCTCGGGTCACGGGACCCACCCTTGAGGTGTCTCCTGACCCACCCTTGAGGGGTCACGTGACCCACCCCCGAGGGGTCACGTGACCCACCCCTGTGGGGTCTCGTGACGCACCCCTGAGGGGTCACGTGACCCACCCCTGTGGGGTCTCGTGACCCACCCCTGAGGGGTCACGTGACCCACACCTGCGGGGTCACGTGACCCACCCCTGTGTGGTCTCGTGACCCACCCCTGAGGGGTCACGTGACCCACCCCTGGGGGGCTCTCGTGACGCACCCCTGAGGGGTCACGTGACCCACCCCTGGGGGGTCTCGTGACCCACCCCTGAGGGGTCACGTGACCCACCCCTGTGGGGTCTCGTGACGCACCCCTGAGGGGTCACGTGACCCACCACTGGGGGGCTCTCGTGACGCACCCCTGAGGGGTCACGTGACCCACCCCTGGGGGGTCTGGTGACGCACCCCTGAGGGGTCACGTGACCCACCCCTGGGGGGCTCTCGTGACCCACACCTGCGGGGTCACGTGACCCACCCCTGAGGGGTCACGTGACCCACCCTTGAGGGGTTTCGTGATCCACCCTTTTGGGGTCACGTGACCTACCCTTGCGAGGTCTCGTGGCCCACCGTTGGGAGGTCACCTGTCCCACCCTGGAGGGGTCAGGTGACCCGCCCTTGAGAGGTCACAGCAGTTTCACAGGGTCCCTGCGCACCTGTCAGTGGAAACAGAAGCCCTCCCTGCCACTCAGAGGACCGCGCGATTTCCCCTAGGCCACACTGCCCAGCAGCACTCTCAGCCCCGCACAGACAGTGTGCTAAGGACAGACTTGGATACCGGGGCCCTGGGCGGGGGATTTTCCATGGAACTCTCTAAGGGCCCGGTGCCCTGTGTCGCCCGGGAGTGCCCATGCCCTTCCTTGACCCCGCAGGACACTTGCATCCAGCAATAAGCAGCCGTCTGCCTCCACGGGGCTCAAACACCTGGGCCCGGTGTGCGGGCACCTGGCGTACGTGGAGACAAAACCCCAGACCCCTCTGGCCGGAACCCACCACTGCGAAGATCCCCCTTTTCTTCCATCCGTAAAGGGGCCCTCCCTGGGGAGTGGAGGAACATGGGGAGGCCCCCAGGAGATGGCTTTTCTCCGAGCCGCGGCTGGCTCCTTTCGGGCCTATACGTGGGCCGCGCATGCGCACTCAGGCTCCCAAGCACACGCCTTCCTCCGCTCACCTGACCCGCCCTTTGAGGTCACAGCAGTTCCACAGGGTCCCTGGGCACCTGTCCGTGGACACAGGAGCCCTCCCTGCCACCTAAAGGACCACGCGATTTCCGCTGGGGAACACTGCCCAGAAGCACTCCCAGCCTCGCACAGACACTGTGCGCAGGATAGACTTGTGGACCAGGGGCCTGGGCGGGGAATTTTCCAGGGAACTCTCTAAAGGCCAGGTGCCCTCTGTCGCCCTGGGAGTGCCCACGCCATCCCTTAACCCTGCAGGACACTATCATCCAGCAATAAGCAGCCCTCTGCCTCCATGGGGCTCAAACACCTGGGCCCGTTGTGCGAGCACCTGGCGTTCGTGCAGGCAAACCCGCAGACCCCTCTGGCCCGAACCCACCACTGCGAAGATCCCACTTTTCTTCCATCCGTAAAGGGGTCCTCCTTGAGGAGTGGAGGAACATGGGGAGGCCCCCAGGAGATGGCTTTTGTCCGAGCCGCGGCTGGCTCCTTTCGGGCCTATACGTGGGCCGCGCGTGCGCACTCAGGCTCCCCACAACAGGCCTCCCTCGGGTCACGGGACCCACCCTTGAGGTGTCTCCTGACCCACCCTTGAGGGGTCACGTGACCCACCCCCGAGGGGTCACGTGACCCACCCCTGTGGGGTCTCGTGACGCACCCCTGAGGGGTCACGTGACCCACCCCTGTGGGGTCTCGTGACCCACCCCTGAGGGGTCACGTGACCCACACCTGCGGGGTCACGTGACCCACCCCTGTGGGGTCTCGTGACCCACCCCTGAGGGGTCACGTGACCCACCCCTGGGGGGCTCTCGTGACGCACCCCTGAGGGGTCACGTGACCCACCCCTGGGGGTCACGTGACCCACCCTTACGGGGTCTCGTGGCCCACCCTTGGGAGGTCACCTGTCCCACCCTGGAGGGGTCAGGTGACCCGCCCTTGAGAGGTCACAGCAGTTTCACAGGGTCCCTGCGCACCTGTCAGTGGAAACAGAAGCCCTCCCTGCCACTCAGAGGACCGCGAGATTTCCCCTAGGCCACACTGCCCAGCAGCACTCTCAGCCCCGCACAGACAGTGTGCTAAGGACAGACTTGGATACCCGGGCCCTGGGCGGGGGATTTTCCATGGAACTCTCTAAGGGCCCGGTGCCCTGTGTCGCCCGGGAGTGCCCATGCCCTTCCTTGACCCCGCAGGACACTTGCATCCAGCAATAAGCAGCCGTCTGCCTCCACGGGGCTCAAACACCTGGGCCCGGTGTGCGGGCACCTGGCGTACGTGGAGACAAAACCCCAGACCCCTCTGGCCGGAACCCACCACTGCGAAGATCCCCCTTTTCTTCCATCCGTAAAGGGGCCCTCCCTGGGGAGTGGAGGAACATGGGGAGGCCCCCAGGAGATGGCTTTTCTCCGAGCCGCGGCTGGCTCCTTTCGGGCCTATACGTGGGCCGCGCGTGCGCACTCAGGCTCCCCACGCAAGCCTCCCTCGGGTCACGGGACCCACCCTTGAGGTGTCTCCTGACCCACCCCTGAGGGGTCTCGCGACCCACCCCTGAGGGCTCACGTGACCAACCCCTGAGGGGTCACGTGACCCACCCTTGAGGGGTTTCGTGACCCACACTTTTGGGGTCACATGACCCACTCTTGCGGGGTCTCGTGACCCACTCTTGGAAGGTCACCTGTCCCACCCTGGAGGGGTCAGGTGACCAGCCCTTGAGAGGTCACAGCAGTTTCACAGGGTCCCTGCGCACCTGTCCGTGGAAACACAAGCCCTCCCTGCCACTCAGAGGACCGCGAGATTTCCCCTAGTCCACACTGCCCAGCAGCACTCTCAGCCCCGCACAGACAGTGTGCTAAGGACAGACTTGGATACCGGGCCCCTGGGCGGGGGATTTTCCATGGAACTCTCTAAGGGCCCGGTGCCCTGTGTCGCCCGGGAGTGCCCATGCCCTTCCTTGACCCCGCAGGACACTTGCATCCAGCAATAAGCAGCCGTCTGCCTCCACTGGGCTCAAACACCTGGGCCCGGTGTGCGGGCACCTGGCGTACGTGGAGGCAAACCCCCAGACCCCTCTGGCCGGAACCCACCACTGCGAAGATCCCCCTTTTCTTCCATCTGTAAAGAGGCCCTCCCTGGGGAGTGGAGGAACATGGGGAGGCCCCCAGGAGATGGCTTTTCTCCGAGCCGCGGCTGGCTCCCTCGGGCCTATACGTGGGCCGCGCATGCGAACTCAGGCTCCCAAGCACACGCCTTCCTCGGCTCACCTGACTCACCCTTTAGAGGTCACAGCAGTTCCACAGGGTCCCTGGGCACCTGTCCGTGGACACAGCAGCCCTCCCTGCCACCTAAAGGACCACGCGATTTCCGCTGGGGAACACTCCCCAGAAGCACTCCCAGCCTCGCACAGACACTGTGCGCAGGATAGACTTGTGGACCAGGGGCCTGGGCGGGGAATTTTCCAGGGAACTCTCTAAAGGCCAGGTGCCCTCTGTCGCCCTGGGAGTGCTCACGCCATCCCTTAACCCTGCAGGACACTATCATCCAGCAATAAGCAGCCCTCTGCCTCCACGGGGCTCAAACACCTGGGCCCGTTGTGCGAGCACCTGGCGTTCGTGCAGGCAAACCCGCAGACCCCTCTGGCCCGAACCCACCACTGCGAAGATCCCACTTTATTCCATCCGTAAAGGGGTCCTCCTTGAGGAGTGGAGGAACATGGGGAGTCCCCCAGGAGATGGCTTTTTCCGAGCCGCAGGTGGCTCCTTTCGGGCCTATACGTGGGCCGCGCGTGCGCACTCAGGCTCCCCACAACAGGCCTCCCTCGGGTCACGGGACCCACCCTTGAGGTGTCTCCTGACCCACCCCCGAGGGGTCACGTGACCCACACTGGAGGGTCACGTGACCCACCCCTGTGGGGTCACGTGACGCACCCCTGAGGGGTCACGTGACCCACCCCTGGGGGGCTATCGTGACGCACCCCTGAGGGGTCACGTGACCCACCCCTGGGGGGTCTCGTGACCCACCCCTGAGGGGTCACGTGACCCACCCTTGCGGGGTCTCGTGGCCCACCCTTGGGAGGTCACCTGTCCCACCCTGGAGGGGTCAGGTGACCCGCCCTTGAGAGGTCACAGCAGTTTCACAGGGTCCCTGCGCACCTGTCAGTGGAAACAGAAGCCCTCCCTGCCACTCAGAGGACCGCGCGATTTCCCCTAGGCCACACTGCCCAGCAGCACTCTCAGCCCCGCACAGACAGTGTGCTAAGGACAGACTTGGATACCGGGGCCCTGGGCGGGGGATTTTCCATGGAACTCTCTAAGGGCCCGGTGCCCTGTTTCGCCCGGGAGTGCCCTTGCCCTTCCTTGACCCCGCAGGACACTTGCATCCAGCAATAAGCAGCCGTCTGCCTCCACGGGGCTCAAACACCTGGGCCCGGTGTGCGGGCACCTGGCGTACGTGGAGACAAAACCCCAGACCCCTCTGGCCGGAACCCACCACTGCGAAGATCCCCCTTTTCTTCCATCCGTAAAGGGGCCCTCCCTGGGGAGTGGAGGAACATGGGGAGGCCCCCAGGAGATGGCTTTTGTCCGAGCCGCGGCTGGCTCCTTTCGGGCCTATACGTGGGCCGCGCATGCGCACTCAGGCTCCCAAGCACACGCCTTCCTCCGCTCACCTGACCCGCCCTTTAGAGGTCACAGCAGTTCCACAGGGTCCCTGGGCACCTGTCCGTGGACACAGGAGCCCTCCCTGCCACCTAAAGGACCACGCGATTTCCGCTGGGGAACACTGCCCAGAAGCACTCCCAGCCTCGCACAGACACTGTGCGCAGGATAGACTTGTGGACCAGGGGCCTGGGCGGGGAATTTTCCAGGGAACTCTCTAAAGGCCAGGTGCCCTCTGTCGCCCTGGGAGTGCTCACGCCATCCCTTAACCCTGCAGGACACTATCATCCAGCAATAAGCAGCCCTCTGCCTCCACGGGGCTCAAACACCTGGGCCCGTTGTGCGAGCACCTGGCGTTCGTGCAGGCAAACCCGCAGACCCCTCTGGCCCGAACCCACCACTGCGAAGATCCCATTTTATTCCATCCGTAAAGGGGTCCTCCTTGAGGAGTGGAGGAACATGGGGAGTCCCCCAGGAGATGGCTTTTCTCCGAGCCGCAGCTGGCTCCTTTCGGGCCTATACGTGGGCCGCGCGTGCGCACTCAGGCTCCCCACAACAGGCCTCCCTCGGGTCACGGGACCCACCCTTGAGGTGTCTCCTGACCCACCCTTGAGGGGTCACGTGACCCACCCCCGAGGGGTCACGTGACCCACCCCTGTGGGGTCTCGTGACGCACCCCTGAGGGGTCACGTGACCCACCCCTGGGGGGCTCTCGTGACGCACCCCTGAGGGGTCACGTGACCCACCCCTGGGGGGCTCTCGTGACCCACACCTGCGGGGTCACGTGACCCACCCCTGAGGGGTCACGTGACCCACCCTTGAGGGGTTTCGTGATCCACCCTTTTGGGGTCACGTGACCCACCCTTGCGAGGTCTCGTGGCCCACCGTTGGGAGGTCACCTGTCCCACCCTGGAGGGGTCAGGTGACCCGCCCTTGAGAGGTCACAGCAGTTTCACAGGGTCCCTGCGCACCTGTCAGTGGAAACAGAAGCCCTCCCTGCCACTCAGAGGACCGCGAGATTTCCCCTAGGCCACACTGCCCAGCAGCACTCTCAGCCCCGCACAGACAGTGTGCTAAGGACAGACTTGGATACCCGGGCCCTGGGCGGGGGATTTTCCATGGAACTCTCTAAGGGCCCGGTGCCCTGTGTCGCCCGGGAGTGCCCATGCCCTTCCTTGACCCCGCAGGACACTTGCATCCAGCAATAAGCAGCCGTCTGCCTCCACGGGGCTCAAACACCTGGGCCCGGTGTGCGGGCACCTGGCGTACGTGGAGACAAAACCCCAGACCCCTCTGGCCGGAACCCACCACTGCGAAGATCCCCCTTTTCTTCCATCCGTAAAGGGGCCCTCCCTGGGGAGTGGAGGAACATGGGGAGGCCCCCAGGAGATGGCTTTTCTCCGAGCCGCGGCTGGCTCCTTTCGGGCCTATACGTGGGCCGCGCGTGCGCACTCAGGCTCCCCACAACAGGCCTCCCTCGGGTCACGGGACCCACCCTTGAGGTGTCTCCTGACCCACCCTTGAGGGGTCACGTGACCCACCCCCGAGGGGTCACGTGACCCACCCCTGTGGGGTCTCGTGACGCACCCCTGAGGGGTCACGTGACCCACCCCTGTGGGGTCTCGTGACCCACCCCTGAGGGGTCACGTGACCCACACCTGCGGGGTCACGTGACCCACCCCTGTGTGGTCTCGTGACCCACCCCTGAGGGGTCACGTGACCCACCCCTGGGGGCTCTCGTGACGCACCCCTGAGGGGTCACGTGACCCACCCCTGGGGGGTCTCGTGACCCACCCCTGAGGGGTCACGTGACCCACCCCTGTGGGGTCTCGTGACGCACCCCTGAGGGGTCACGTGACCCACCACTGGGGGGCTCTCGTGACGCACCCCTGAGGGGTCACGTGACCCACCCCTGGGGGGTCTGGTGACGCACCCCTGAGGGGTCACGTGACCCACCCCTGGGGGGCTCTCGTGACCCACACCTGCGGGGTCACGTGACCCACCCCTGAGGGGTCACGTGACCCACCCTTGAGGGGTTTCGTGATCCACCCTTTTGGGGTCACGTGACCTACCCTTGCGAGGTCTCGTGGCCCACCGTTGGGAGGTCACCTGTCCCACCCTGGAGGGGTCAGGTGACCCGCCCTTGAGAGGTCACAGCAGTTTCACAGGGTCCCTGCGCACCTGTCAGTGGAAACAGAAGCCCTCCCTGCCACTCAGAGGACCGCGCGATTTCCCCTAGGCCACACTGCCCAGCAGCACTCTCAGCCCCGCACAGACAGTGTGCTAAGGACAGACTTGGATACCGGGGCCCTGGGCGGGGGATTTTCCATGGAACTCTCTAAGGGCCCGGTGCCCTGTGTCGCCCGGGAGTGCCCATGCCCTTCCTTGACCCCGCAGGACACTTGCATCCAGCAATAAGCAGCCGTCTGCCTCCACGGGGCTCAAACACCTGGGCCCGGTGTGCGGGCACCTGGCGTACGTGGAGACAAAACCCCAGACCCCTCTGGCCGGAACCCACCACTGCGAAGATCCCCCTTTTCTTCCATCCGTAAAGGGGCCCTCCCTGGGGAGTGGAGGAACATGGGGAGGCCCCCAGGAGATGGCTTTTCTCCGAGCCGCGGCTGGCTCCTTTCGGGCCTATACGTGGGCCGCGCATGCGCACTCAGGCTCCCAAGCACACGCCTTCCTCCGCTCACCTGACCCGCCCTTTGAGGTCACAGCAGTTCCACAGGGTCCCTGGGCACCTGTCCGTGGACACAGGAGCCCTCCCTGCCACCTAAAGGACCACGCGATTTCCGCTGGGGAACACTGCCCAGAAGCACTCCCAGCCTCGCACAGACACTGTGCGCAGGATAGACTTGTGGACCAGGGGCCTGGGCGGGGAATTTTCCAGGGAACTCTCTAAAGGCCAGGTGCCCTCTGTCGCCCTGGGAGTGCCCACGCCATCCCTTAACCCTGCAGGACACTATCATCCAGCAATAAGCAGCCCTCTGCCTCCATGGGGCTCAAACACCTGGGCCCGTTGTGCGAGCACCTGGCGTTCGTGCAGGCAAACCCGCAGACCCCTCTGGCCCGAACCCACCACTGCGAAGATCCCACTTTTCTTCCATCCGTAAAGGGGTCCTCCTTGAGGAGTGGAGGAACATGGGGAGGCCCCCAGGAGATGGCTTTTGTCCGAGCCGCGGCTGGCTCCTTTCGGGCCTATACGTGGGCCGCGCGTGCGCACTCAGGCTCCCCACAACAGGCCTCCCTCGGGTCACGGGACCCACCCTTGAGGTGTCTCCTGACCCACCCTTGAGGGGTCACGTGACCCACCCCCGAGGGGTCACGTGACCCACCCCTGTGGGGTCTCGTGACGCACCCCTGAGGGTTCACGTGACCCACCCCTGTGGGGTCTCGTGACCCACCCCTGAGGGGTCACGTGACCCACACCTGCGGGGTCACGTGACCCACCCCTGTGGGGTCTCGTGACCCACCCCTGAGGGGTCACGTGACCCACCCCTGGGGGGCTCTCGTGACGCACCCCTGAGGGGTCACGTGACCCACCCCTGGGGGTCACGTGACCCACCCTTACGGGGTCTCGTGGCCCACCCTTGGGAGGTCACCTGTCCCACCCTGGAGGGGTCAGGTGACCCGCCCTTGAGAGGTCACAGCAGTTTCACAGGGTCCCTGCGCACCTGTCAGTGGAAACAGAAGCCCTCCCTGCCACTCAGAGGACCGCGAGATTTCCCCTAGGCCACACTGCCCAGCAGCACTCTCAGCCCCGCACAGACAGTGTGCTAAGGACAGACTTGGATACCCGGGCCCTGGGCGGGGGATTTTCCATGGAACTCTCTAAGGGCCCGGTGCCCTGTGTCGCCCGGGAGTGCCCATGCCCTTCCTTGACCCCGCAGGACACTTGCATCCAGCAATAAGCAGCCGTCTGCCTCCACGGGGCTCAAACACCTGGGCCCGGTGTGCGGGCACCTGGCGTACGTGGAGACAAAACCCCAGACCCCTCTGGCCGGAACCCACCACTGCGAAGATCCCCCTTTTCTTCCATCCGTAAAGGGGCCCTCCCTGGGGAGTGGAGGAACATGGGGAGGCCCCCAGGAGATGGCTTTTCTCCGACCCGCGGCTGGCTCCCTCGGGCCTATACGTGGGCCGCGCATGCGCACTCAGGCTCCCAAGCACACGCCTTCCTCCGCTCACCTGACCCGCCCTTTAGAGGTCACAGCAGTTCTACAGGGTCCCTGGGCACCTGTCCGTGGACACAGGAGCCCTCCCTGCCACCTAAAGGACCACGCGATTTCCGCTGGGGAACACTGCCCAGAAGCACTCCCAGCCTCGCACAGACACTGTGCGCAGGATAGACTTGTGGACCAGGGGCCTGGGCGGGGAATTTTCCAGGGAACTCTCTAAAGGCCAGGTGCCCTCTGTCGCCCTGGGAGTGCTCACGCCATCCCTTAACCCTGCAGGACACTATCATCCAGCAATAAGCAGCCCTCTGCCTCCACGGGGCTCAAACACCTGGGCCCGTTGTGCGAGCACCTGGCGTTCGTGCAGGCAAACCCGCAGACCCCTCTGGCCCGAACCCACCACTGCGAAGATCCCATTTTATTCCATCCGTAAAGGGGTCCTCCTTGAGGAGTGGAGGAACATGGGGAGTCACCCAGGAGATGGCTTTTCTCCGAGCCGCAGCTGGCTCCTTTCGGGCCTATACGTGGGCCGCGCGTGCGCACTCAGGCTCCCCACAACAGGCCTCCCTCGGGTCACGGGACCCACCCTTGAGGTGTCTCCTGACCCACCCTTGAGGGGTCACGTGACCCACCCCTGAGGGGTCACGTGACCCACCCCTGTGGGGTCTCGTGACGCACCCCTGAGGGGTCACGTGACCCACCCCTGGGGGGCTCTCGTGACGCACCCCTGAGGGGTCACGTGACCCACACCTGCGGGGTCACGTGACCCACCCCTGAGGGGTCACGTGACCCACCCTTGAGGGGTTTCGTGATCCACCCTTTTGGGGTCACGTGACCCACCCTTGCGAGGTCTCGTGGCCCACCGTTGGGAGGTCACCTGTCCCACCCTGGAGGGGTCAGGTGACCCGCCCTTGAGAGGTCACAGCAGTTTCACAGGGTCCCTGCGCACCTGTCAGTGGAAACAGAAGCCCTCCCTGCCACTCAGAGGACCGCGAGATTTCCCCTAGGCCACACTGCCCAGCAGCACTCTCAGCCCCGCACAGACAGTGTGCTAAGGACAGACTTGGATACCCGGGCCCTGGGCGGGGGAATTTCCAAGGAACTCTCTAAGGGCCCGGTGCCCTGTGTCGCCCGGGAGTGCCCATGCCCTTCCTTGACCCCGCAGGACACTTGCATCCAGCAATAAGCAGCCGTCGGCCTCCACGGGGCTCAAACACCTGGGCCCGGTGTGCGGGCACCTGGCGTACGTGGAGACAAAACCCCAGACCCCTCTGGCCGGAACCCACCACTGCGAAGATCCCCCTTTTCTTCCATCCGTAAAGGGGCCCTCCCTGGGGAGTGGAGGAACATGGGGAGGCCCCCAGGAGATGGCTTTTCTCCGACCCGCGGCTGGCTCCCTCGGGCCTATACGTGGGCCGCGCATGCGCACTCAGGCTCCCAAGCACACGCCTTCCTCGGCTCACCTGACCCGCCCTTTAGAGGTCACAGCAGTTCCACAGGGTCCCTGGGCACCTGTCCGTGGACACAGGAGCCCTCCCTGCCACCTAAAGGACCACGCGATTTCCGCTGGGGAACACTGCCCAGAAGCACTCCCAGCCTCGCACAGACACTGTGCGCAGGATAGACTTGTGGACCAGGGGCCTGGGCGGGGAATTTTCCAGGGAACTCTCTAAAGGCCAGGTGCCCTCTGTCGCCCTGGGAGTGCCCACGCCATCCCTTAACCCTGCAGGACACTATCATCCAGCAATAAGCAGCCCTCTGCCTCCACGGGGCTCAAACACCTGGGCCCGTTGTGCGAGCACCTGGCGTTCGTGCAGGCAAACCCGCAGGCCCCTCTGGCCCGAACCCACCACTGCGAAGATCCCACTTTTCTTCCATCCGTAAAGGGGTCCTCCTTGAGGAGTGGAGGAACATGGGGAGGCCCCCAGGAGATGGCTTTTCTCCGAGGCCGCGGCTGGCTCCTTTCGGGCCTATACGTGGGCCGCGCGTGCGCACTCAGGCTCCCCACAACAGGCCTCCCTCGGGTCACGGGACCCACCCTTGAGGTGTCTCCTGACCCACCCTTGAGGGGTCACGTGACCCACCGCCGAGGGGTCACGTGACCCACCCCTGTGGGGTCTCGTGACCCACCCCTGAGGGGTCACGTGACCCACACCTGCGGGGTCACGTGACCCACCCCTGTGGGGTCTCGTGACCCACCCCTGAGGGGTCACGTGACCCACCCCTGGGGGGCTCTCGTGACGCACCCCTGAGGGGTCACGTGACCCACCCCTGGGGGGTCTCGTGACCCACCCCTGAGGGGTCACGTGACCCACCCCTGGGGGGTCTCGTGACGCACCCCTGAGGGGTCACGTGACCCACCACTGGGGGGCTCTCGTGACGCACCCCTGAGGGGTCACGTGACCCATCCCTGGGGGGTCTGGTGACCCACCCCTGAGGGGTCACGTGACCCACACCTGCGGGGTCACGTGACCCACCCCTGAGGGGTCACGTGACCCACCCTTGAGGGGTTTCGTGATCCACCCTTTTGGGGTCACGTTACCCACCCCTGCGGGGTCTCGTGGCCCACCCTTGGGAGGTCACCTGTCCCACCCTGGAGGGGTCAGGTGACCCGCCCTTGAGAGGTCACAGCAGTTTCACAGGGTCCCTGCGCACCTGTCAGTGGAAACAGAAGCCCTCCCTGCCACTCAGAGGACCGCGGGATTTCCCCTAGGCCACACTGCCCAGCAGCACTCTCAGCCCCGCACAGACAGTGTGCTAAGGACAGACTTGGATACCGGGGCCCTGGGCGGGGGATTTTCCATGGAACTCTCTAAGGGCCCGGTGCCCTGTTTCGCCCGGGAGTGCCCTTGCCCTTCCTTGACCCCGCAGGACACTTGCATCCAGCAATAAGCAGCCGTCTGCCTCCACGGGGCTCAAACACCTGGGCCCGGTGTGCGGGCACCTGGCGTACGTGGAGACAAAACCCCAGACCCCTCTGGCCGGAACCCACCACTGCGAAGATCCCCCTTTTCTTCCATCCGTAAAGGGGCCCTCCCTGGGGAGTGGAGGAACATGGGGAGGCCCCCAGGAGATGGCTTTTCTCCGAGCCGCGGCTGGCTCCTTTCGGGCCTATTCGTGGGCCGCGCATGCGCACTCAGGCTCCCAAGCACACGCCTTCCTCCGCTCACCTGACCCGCCCTTTAGAGGTCACAGCAGTTCCACAGGGTCCCTGGGCACCTGTCCGTGGACACAGGAGCCCTCCCTGCCACCTAAAGGACCACGCGATTTCCGCTGGGGAACACTGCCCAGAAGCACTCCCAGCCTCGCACAGACACTGTGCGCAGGATAGACTTGTGGACCAGGGGCCTGGGCGGGGAATTTTCCAGGGAACTCTCTAAAGGCCAGGTGCCCTCTGTCGCCCTGGGAGTGCCCACGCCATCCCTTAACCCTGCAGGACACTATCATCCAGCAATAAGCAGCCCTCTGCCTCCACGGGGCTCAAACACCTGGGCCCGTTGTGCGAGCACCTGGCGTTCGTGCAGGCAAACCCGCAGACCCCTCTGGCCCGAACCCACCACTGCGAAGATCCCACTTTTCTTCCATCCGTAAAGGGGTCCTCCTTGAGGAGTGGAGGAACATGGGGAGGCCCCCAGGAGATGGCTTTTCTCCGAGGCCGCGGCTGGCTCCTTTCGGGCCTATACGTGGGCCGCGCGTGCGCACTCAGGATCCCCACAACAGGCATCCCTCGGGTCACGGGACCCACCCTTGAGGTGTCTCCTGACCCACCCTTGAGGGGTCACGTGACCCACCCCCGAGGGGTCACGTGACCCACCCCTGTGGGGTCTCGTGACGCACCCCTGAGGGGTCACGTGACCCACCCCTGTGGGGTCTCGTGACCCACCCCTGAGGGGTCACGTGACCCACCCCTGCAGGGTCACGTGACCCACCCCTGTGGGGTCTCGTGACCCACCCCTGAGGGGTCACGTGACCCACCCCTGGGGGGCTCTCGTGACGCACCCCTGAGGGGTCACGTGACCCACCCCTGGGGGGTCTCGTGACCCACCCCTGAGGGGTCACGTGACCCACCCCTGGGGGGTCTCGTGACGCACCCCTGAGGGGTCACGTGACCCACCACTGGGGGGCTCTCGTGACGCACCCCTGAGGGGTCACGTGACCCACCCCTGGGGGGTCTGGTGACCCACCCCTGAGGGGTCACGTGACCCACACCTGCGGGGTCACGTGACCCACCCCTGAGGGGTCACGTGACCCACCCTTGAGGGGTTTCGTGATCCACCCTTTTGGGGTCACGTTACCCACCCTTGCGGGGTCTCGTGGCCCACCCTTGGGAGGTCACCTGTCCCACCCTGGAGGGGTCAGGTGACCCGCCCTTGAGAGGTCACAGCAGTTTCACAGGGTCCCTGCGCACCTGTCAGTGGAAACAGAAGCCCTCCCTGCCACTCAGAGGACCGCGCGATTTCCCCTAGGCCACACTGCCCAGCAGCACTCTCAGTCCCGCACAGACAGTGTGTGCTAAGGACAGACTTGGATACCGGGGCCCTGGGCGGGGGATTTTCCATGGAACTCTCTAAGGGCCCGGTGCCCTGTGTCGCCCGGGAGTGCCCATGCCCTTCCTTGACCCCGCAGGACACTTGCATCCAGCAATAAGCAGCCGTCTGCCTCCACGGGGCTCAAACACCTGGGCCCGGTGTGCGGGCACCTGGCGTACGTGGAGACAAAACCCCAGACTCCTCTGGCCGGAACCCACCACTGCGAAGATCCCCCTTTTCTTCCATCCGTAAAGGGGCCCTCCCTGGGGAGTGGAGGAACATGGGGAGGCCCCCAGGAGATGGCTTTTCTCCGAGCCGCGGCTGGCTCCTTTCGGGCCTATACGTGGGCCGCGCATGCGCATTCAGGCTCCCAAGCACACGCCTTCCTCCGCTCACCTGACCCGCCCTTTAGAGGTCACAGCAGTTCCACAGGGTCCCTGGGCACCTGTCCGTGGACACAGGAGCCCTCCCTGCCACCTAAAGGACCACGCGATTTCCGCTGGGGAACACTGCCCAGAAGCACTCCCAGCCTCGCACAGACACTGTGCGCAGGATAGACTTGTGGACCAGGGGCCTGGGCGGGGAATTTTCCAGGGAACTCTCTAAAGGCCAGGTGCCCTCTGTCGCCCTGGGAGTGCCCACGCCATCCCTTAACCCTGCAGGACACTATCATCCAGCAATAAGCAGCCCTCTGCCTCCACGGGGCTCAAACACCTGGGCCCGTTGTGCGAGCACCTGGCGTTCGTGCAGGCAAACCCGCAGACCCCTCTGGCCCGAACCCACCACTGCGAAGATCCCACTTTTCTTCCATCCGTAAAGGGGTCCTCCTTGAGGAGTGGAGGAACATGGGGAGGCCCCCAGGAGATGGCTTTTCTCCGAGGCCGCGGCTGGCTCCTTTCGGGCCTATACGTGGGCCGCGCGTGCGCACTCAGGATCCCCACAACAGGCATCCCTCGGGTCACGGGACCCACCCTTGAGGTGTCTCCTGACCCACCCTTGAGGGGTCACGTGACCCACCCCCGAGGGGTCACGTGACCCACCCCTGTGGGGTCTCGTGACGCACCCCTGAGGGGTCACGTGACCCACCCCTGGGGGGTCTCGTGACCCACCCCTGAGGGGTCACGTGACCCACCCCTGGGGGGTCTCGTGACGCACCCCTGAGGGGTCACGTGACCCACCACTGGGGGGCTCTCGTGACGCACCCCTGAGGGGTCACGTGACCCACCCCTGGGGGGTCTGGTGACCCACCCCTGAGGGGTCACGTGACCCACACCTGCGGGGTCACGTGACCCACCCCTGAGGGGTCACGTGACCCACCCTTGAGGGGTTTCGTGATCCACCCTTTTGGGGTCACGTTACCCACCCTTGCGGGGTCTCGTGGCCCACCCTTGGGAGGTCACCTGTCCCACCCTGGAGGGGTCAGGTGACCCGCCCTTGAGAGGTCACAGCAGTTTCACAGGGTCCCTGCGCACCTGTCAGTGGAAACAGAAGCCCTCCCTGCCACTCAGAGGACCGCGCGATTTCCCCTAGGCCACACTGCCCAGCAGCACTCTCAGTCCCGCACAGACAGTGTGTGCTAAGGACAGACTTGGATACCGGGGCCCTGGGCGGGGGATTTTCCATGGAACTCTCTAAGGGCCCGGTGCCCTGTGTCGCCCGGGAGTGCCCATGCCCTTCCTTGACCCCGCAGGACACTTGCATCCAGCAATAAGCAGCCGTCTGCCTCCACGGGGCTCAAACACCTGGGCCCGGTGTGCGGGCACCTGGCGTACGTGGAGACAAAACCCCAGACCCCTCTGGCCGGAACCCACCACTGCGAAGATCCCCCTTTTCTTCCATCCGTAAAGGGGCCCTCCCTGGGGAGTGGAGGAACATGGGGAGGCCCCCAGGAGATGGCTTTTCTCCGAGCCGCGGCTGGCTCCTTTCGGGCCTATACGTGGGCCGCGCATGCGCATTCAGGCTCCCAAGCACACGCCTTCCTCCGCTCACCTGACCCGCCCTTTAGAGGTCACAGCAGTTCCACAGGGTCCCTGGGCACCTGTCCGTGGACACAGGAGCCCTCCCTGCCACCTAAAGGACCACGCGATTTCCGCTGGGGAACACTGCCCAGAAGCACTCCCAGCCTCGCAAAGACACTGTGCGCAGGATAGACTTGTGGACCAGGGGCCTGGGCGGGGAATTTTCCAGGGAACTCTCTAAAGGCCAGGTGCCCTCTGTCGCCCTGGGAGTGCCCACGCCATCCCTTAACCCTGCAGGACACTATCATCCAGCAATAAGCAGCCCTCTGCCTCCACGGGGCTCAAACACCTGGGCCCGTTGTGCGAGCACCTGGCGTTCGTGCAGGCAAACCCGCAGACCCCTCTGGCCCGAACCCACCACTGCGAAGATCCCACTTTTCTTCCATCCGTAAAGGGGTCCTCCTTGAGGAGTGGAGGAACATGGGGAGGCCCCCAGGAGATGGATTTTCTCCGAGCCGCGGCTGGCTCCTTTCGGGCCTATACGTGGGCCGCGCGTGCGCACTCAGGCTCCCCACAACAGGCCTCCCTCGGGTCACGGGACCCACCCTTGAGGTGTCTCCTGACCCACCCTTGAGGGGTCACGTGACCCACCCCCGAGGGGCCACGTGACCCACCCCTGTGGGGTCTCGTGACGCACCCTTGAGGGGTCACGTGACCCACCCCTGTGGGGTCTTGTGACCCACCCCTGAGGGGTCACGTGACCCACACCTGCGGGGTCACGTGACCCACCCCTGTGGGGTCTCGTGACCCACCCCTGAGGGGTCACGTGACCCACCCCTGGGGGGCTCTCGTGACGCACCCCTGAGGGGTCACGTGACCCACCCCTGGGGGGTCTCGTGACCCACCCCTGAGGGGTCACGTGACCCACCCCTGTGGGGTCTCGTGACGCACCCCTGAGGGGTCACGTGACCCACCACTGGGGGGCTCTCGTGACGCACCCCTGAGGGGTCACGTGACCCACCCCTGGGGGGTCTGGTGACCCACCCCTGCGGGGTCACGTGACCCACACCTGCGGGGTCACGTGACCCACCCCTGTGGGGTCTCGTGACCCACACCTGCGGGGTCACGTGACCCACCCCTGTGGGGTCTCGTGACCCACCCCTGAGGGGTCACGTGACCCACCCCTGGGGGGCTCTCGTGACGCACCCCTGAGGGGTCACGTGACCCACCACTGGGGGGTCTCGTGACCCACCCCCGAGGGGTCACGTGACCCACCCCTGTGGGGTCTCGGGACGCACCCCTGAGGGGTCACGTGACCCACCCCTGTGGGGTCTCGTGACCCACCCCTGAGGGGTCACGTGACCCACACCTGCGGGGTCACGTGACCCACCCCTGTGGGGTCTCGTGACCCACCCCTGAGGGGTCACGTGACCCACCCCTGGGGGGCTCTCGTGACGCACCCCTGAGGGGTCACGTGACCCACCCCTGGGGGGTCACGTGACCCACCCTTACGGGGTCTCGTGGCCCACCCTTGGGAGGTCACCTGTCCCACCCTGGAGGGGTCAGGTGACCCGCCCTTGAGAGGTCACAGCAGTTTCACAGGGTCCCTGCGCACCTGTCAGTGGAAACAGAAGCCCTCCCTGCCACTCAGAGGACCGCGCGATTTCCCCTAGGCCACACTGCCCAGCAGCACTCTCAGCCCCGCACAGACAGTGTGCTAAGGACTGACTTGGATACCGGGGCGGTGGGCGGGGGATTTTCCATGGAACTCTCTAAGGGCCCGGTGCCCTGTGTCGCCCGGTAGTGCCCATGCCCTTCCTTGACCCCGCAGGACACTTGCATCCAGCAATAAGCAGCCGTCTGCCTCCACGGGGCTCAAACACCTGGGCCCGGTGTGCGGGCACCTGGCGTACGTGGAGGCAAACCCCCAGACCCCTCTGGCCGGAACCCACCACTGCGAAGATCCCCCTTTTCTTCCATCCGTAAAGAGGCCCTCCCTGGGGAGTGGAGGAACATGGGGAGGCCCCCAGGAGATGGCTTTTCTCCGAGCCGCGGCTGGCTCCTTTCGGGCCTATACGTGGGCCGCGCGTGCGCACTCAGGCTCCCCACGCAAGCCTCCCTCGGGTCACGGGACCCACCCTTGAGGTGTCTCCTGACCCACCCCTGAGGGGTCTCGCGACCCACCCCTGAGGGCTCACGTGACCAACCCCTGAGGGGTCACGTGACCCACCCTTGAGGGGTTTCGTGACCCACACTTTTGGGGTCACATGACCCACTCTTGCGGGGTCTCGTGACCCACTCTTGGAAGGTCACCTGTCCCACCCTGGAGGGGTCAGGTGACCAGCCCTTGAGAGGTCACAGCAGTTTCACAGGGTCCCTGCGCACCTGTCCGTGGAAACACAAGCCCTCCCTGCCACTCAGAGGACCGCGAGATTTCCCCTAGTCCACACTGCCCAGCAGCACTCTCAGCCCTGCACAGACAGTGTGCTAAGGACAGACTTGGATACCGGGCCCCTGGGCGGGGGATTTTCCATGGAACTCTCTAAGGGCCCGGTGCCCTGTGTCGACCGGGAGTGCCCATGCCCTTCCTTGACCCCGCAGGACACTTGCATCCAGCAATAAGCAGCCGTCTGCCTCCACTGGGCTCAAACACCTGGGCCCGGTGTGCGGGCACCTGGCGTACGTGGAGGCAAACCCCCAGACCCCTCTGGCCGGAACCCACCACTGCGAAGATCCCCCTTTTCTTCCATCTGTAAAGAGGCCCTCCCTGGGGAGTGGAGGAACATGGGGAGGCCCCCAGGAGATGGCTTTTCTCCGAGCCGCGGCTGGCTCCCTCGGGCCTATACGTGGGCCGCGCATGCGAACTCAGGCTCCCAAGCACACGCCTTCCTCGGCTCACCTGACTCACCCTTTAGAGGTCACAGCAGTTCCACAGGGTCCCTGGGCACCTGTCCGTGGACACAGCAGCCCTCCCTGCCACCTAAAGGACCACGCGATTTCCGCTGGGGAACACTCCCCAGAAGCACTCCCAGCCTCGCACAGACACTGTGCGCAGGATAGACTTGTGGACCAGGGGCCTGGGCGGGGAATTTTCCAGGGAACTCTCTAAAGGCCAGGTGCCCTCTGTCGCCCTGGGAGTGCTCACGCCATCCCTTAACCCTGCAGGACACTATCATCCAGCAATAAGCAGCCCTCTGCCTCCACGGGGCTCAAACACCTGGGCCCGTTGTGCGAGCACCTGGCGTTCGTGCAGGCAAACCCGCAGACCCCTCTGGCCCGAACCCACCACTGCGAAGATCCCACTTTATTCCATCCGTAAAGGGGTCCTCCTTGAGGAGTGGAGGAACATGGGGAGTCCCCCAGGAGATGGCTTTTTCCGAGCCGCAGGTGGCTCCTTTCGGGCCTATACGTGGGCCGCGCGTGCGCACTCAGGCTCCCCACAACAGGCCTCCCTCGGGTCACGGGACCCACCCTTGAGGTGTCTCCTGACCCACCCCCGAGGGGTCACGTGACCCACACTGGAGGGTCACGTGACCCACCCCTGTGGGGTCACGTGACGCACCCCTGAGGGGTCACGTGACCCACCCCTGGGGGGCTATCGTGACGCACCCCTGAGGGGT
This sequence comes from Desmodus rotundus, assembly GCF_022682495.2. Lineage (NCBI taxonomy): Eukaryota > Metazoa > Chordata > Mammalia > Chiroptera > Phyllostomidae > Desmodus > Desmodus rotundus. Next base: position 38,298 of record NW_026527314.1, on the reverse strand, counting down.
CACGTGACCCACCCCTGGGGGGTCTCGTGACCCACCCCTGAGGGGTCACGTGACCCACCCTTGCGGGGTCTCGTGGCCCACCCTTGGGAGGTCACCTGTCCCACCCTGGAGGGGTCAGGTGACCCGCCCTTGAGAGGTCACAGCAGTTTCACAGGGTCCCTGCGCACCTGTCAGTGGAAACAGAAGCCCTCCCTGCCACTCAGAGGACCGCGCGATTTCCCCTAGGCCACACTGCCCAGCAGCACTCTCAGCCCCGCACAGACAGTGTGCTAAGGACAGACTTGGATACCCGGGCCCTGGGCGGGGGATTTTCCATGGAACTCTCTAAGGGCCCGGTGCCCTGTGTCGCCCGGGAGTGCCCATGCCCTTCCTTGACCCCGCAGGACACTTGCATCCAGCAATAAGCAGCCGTCAGCCTCCACGGGGCTCAAACACCTGGGCCCGGTGTGCGGGCACCTGGCGTACGTGGAGGCAAACCCCCAGACCCCTCTGGCCGGAACCCACCACTGCGAAGATCCCCCTTTTCTTCCATCCGTAAAGAGGCCCTCCCTGGGGAGTGGAGGAACATGGGGAGGCCCCCAGGAGATGGCTTTTCTCCGAGCCGCGGCTGGCTCCTTTCGGGCCTATACGTGGGCCGCGCATGCGAACTCAGGCTCCCAAGCACACGCCTTCCTCGGCTCACCTGACTCACCCTTTAGAGGTCACAGCAGTTCCACAGGGTCCCTGGGCACCTGTCCGTGGACACAGGAGCCCTCCCTGCCACCTAAAGGACCACGCGATTTCCGCTGGGGAACACTCCCCAGAAGCACTCCCAGCCTCGCACAGACACTGTGCGCCGGATAGACTTGTGGACCAGGGGCCTGGGCGGGGAATTTTCCAGGGAACTCTCTAAAGGCCAGGTGCCCTCTGTCGCCCTGGGAGTGCTCACGCCATCCCTTAACCCTGCAGGACACTATCATCCAGCAATAAGCAGCCCTCTGCCTCCACGGGGCTCAAACACCTGGGCCCGTTGTGCGAGCACCTGGCGTTCGTGCAGGCAAACCCGCAGACCCCTCTGGCCCGAACCCACCACTGCGAAGATCCCATTTTATTCCATCCGTAAAGGGGTCCTCCTTGAGGAGTGGAGGAACATGGGGAGTCCCCCAGGAGATGGCTTTTCTCCGAGCCGCAGCTGGCTCCTTTCGGGCCTATACGTGGGCCGGGCGTGCGCACTCAGGCTCCCCACAACAGGCCTCCCTCGGGTCACGGGACCCACCCTTGAGGTGTCTCCTGACCCACCCTTGAGGGGTCACGTGACCCACCCCCGAGGGGTCACGTGACCCACCCCTGTGGGGTCTCGTGACGCACCCCTGAGGGGTCACGTGACCCACCCCTGGGGGGCTCTCGTGACGCACCCCTGAGGGGTCACGTGACCCACCCCTGGGGGGCTCTCGTGACCCACACCTGCGGGGTCACGTGACCCACCCCTGAGGGGTCACGTGACCCACCCTTGAGGGGTTTCGTGATCCACCCTTTTGGGGTCACGTGACCCACCCTTGCGAGGTCTCGTGGCCCACCGTTGGGAGGTCACCTGTCCCACCCTGGAGGGGTCAGGTGACCCGCCCTTGAGAGGTCACAGCAGTTTCACAGGGTCCCTGCGCACCTGTCAGTGGAAACAGAAGCCCTCCCTGCCACTCAGAGGACCGCGAGATTTCCCCTAGGCCACACTGCCCAGCAGCACTCTCAGCCCCGCACAGACAGTGTGCTAAGGACAGACTTGGATACCCGGGCCCTGGGCGGGGGATTTTCCATGGAACTCTCTAAGGGCCCGGTGCCCTGTGTCGCCCGGGAGTGCCCATGCCCTTCCTTGACCCCGCAGGACACTTGCATCCAGCAATAAGCAGCCGTCTGCCTCCACGGGGCTCAAACACCTGGGCCCGGTGTGCGGGCACCTGGCGTACGTGGAGACAAAACCCCAGACCCCTCTGGCCGGAACCCACCACTGCGAAGATCCCCCTTTTCTTCCATCCGTAAAGGGGCCCTCCCTGGGGAGTGGAGGAACATGGGGAGGCCCCCAGGAGATGGCTTTTCTCCGAGCCCCGGCTGGCTCCCTCGGGCCTATACGTGGGCCGCGCATGCGCACTCAGGCTCCCAAGCACACGCCTTCCTCCGCTCACCTGACCCGCCCTTTAGAGGTCACAGCAGTTCCACAGGGTCCCTGGGCACCTGTCCGTGGACACAGGAGCCCTCCCTGCCACCTAAAGGACCACGCGATTTCCGCTGGGGAACACTGCCCAGAAGCACTCCCAGCCTCGCACAGACACTGTGCGCAGGATAGACTTGTGGACCAGGGGCCTGGGCGGGGAATTTTCCAGGGAACTCTCTAAAGGCCAGGTGCCCTCTGTCGCCCTGGGAGTGCCCACGCCATCCCTTAACCCTGCAGGACACTATCATCCAGCAATAAGCAGCCCTCTGCCTCCACGGGGCTCAAACACCTGGGCCCGTTGTGCGAGCACCTGGCGTTCGTGCAGGCAAACCCGCAGACCCCTCTGGCCCGAACCCACCACTGCGAAGATCCCCCTTTTCTTCCATCCGTAAAGGGGTCCTCCTTGAGGAGTGGAGGAACATGGGGAGGCCCCCAGGAGATGGCTTTTCTCCGAGCCGCGGCTGGCTCCTTTCGGGCCTATACGTGGGCCGCGCGTGCGCACTCAGGCTCCCCACAACAGGCCTCCCTCGGGTCACGGGACCCACCCTTGAGGTGTCTCCTGACCCACCCTTGAGGGGTCACGTGACCCACCCCCGAGGGGTCACGTGACCCACCCCTGTGGGGTCTCGTGACGCACCCCTGAGGGGTCACGTGACCCACCCCTGTGGGGTCTCGTGACCCACCCCTGAGGGGTCACGTGACCCACACCTGCGGGGTCACGTGACCCACCCCTGTGTGGTCTCGTGACCCACCCCTGAGGGGTCACGTGACCCACCCCTGGGGGGCTCTCGTGACGCACCCCTGAGGGGTCACGTGACCCACCCCTGGGGGGTCTCGTGACCCACCCCTGAGGGGTCACGTGACCCACCCCTGTGGGGTCTCGTGACGCACCCCTGAGGGGTCACGTGACCCACCACTGGGGGGCTCTCGTGACGCACCCCTGAGGGGTCACGTGACCCACCCCTGGGGGGTCTGGTGACCCACCCCTGAGGGGTCACGTGACCCACACCTGCGGGGTCACGTGACCCACCCCTGAGGGGTCACGTGACCCACCCTTGAGGGGTTTCGTGATCCACCCTTTTGGGGTCACGTTACCCACCCTTGCGGGGTCTCGTGGCCCACCCTTGGGAGGTCACCTGTCCCACCCTGGAGGGGTCAGGTGACCCGCCCTTGAGAGGTCACAGCAGTTTCACAGGGTCCCTGCGCACCTGTCAGTGGAAACAGAAGCCCTCCCTGCCACTCAGAGGACCGCGCGATTTCCCCTAGGCCACACTGCCCAGCAGCACTCTCAGCCCCGCACAGACAGTGTGCTAAGGACAGACTTGGATACCGGGGCCCTGGGCGGGGGATTTTCCATGGAACTCTCTAAGGGCCCGGTGCCCTGTGTCGCCCGGGAGTGCCCATGCCCTTCCTTGACCCCGCAGGACACTTGCATCCAGCAATAAGCAGCCGTCTGCCTCCACGGGGCTCAAACACCTGGGCCCGGTGTGCGGGCACCTGGCGTACGTGGAGACAAAACCCCAGACCCCTCTGGCCGGAACCCACCACTGCGAAGATCCCACTTTTCTTCCATCCGTAAAGGGGCCCTCCCTGGGGAGTGGAGGAACATGGGGAGGCCCCCAGGAGATGGCTTTTCTCCGAGCCGCGGCTGGCTCCTTTCGGGCCTATACGTGGGCCGCGCATGCGCACTCAGGCTCCCAAGCACACGCCTTCCTCCGCTCACCTGACCCGCCCTTTAGAGGTCACAGCAGTTCCACAGGGTCCCTGGGCACCTGTCCGTGGACACAGGAGCCCTCCCTGCCACCTAAAGGACCACGCGATTTCCGCTGGGGAACACTGCCCAGAAGCACTCCCAGCCTCGCACAGACACTGTGCGCAGGATAGACTTGTGGACCAGGGGCCTGGGCGGGGAATTTTCCAGGGAACTCTCTAAAGGCCAGGTGCCCTCTGTCGCCCTGGGAGTGCCCACGCCATCCCTTAACCCTGCAGGACACTATCATCCAGCAATAAGCAGCCCTCTGCCTCCACGGGGCTCAAACACCTGGGCCCGTTGTGCGAGCACCTGGCGTTCGTGCAGGCAAACCCGCAGACCCCTCTGGCCCGAACCCACCACTGCGAAGATCCCACTTTTCTTCCATCCGTAAAGGGGTCCTCCTTGAGGAGTGGAGGAACATGGGGAGGCCCCCAGGAGATGGCTTTTCTCCGAGCCGCGGCTGGCTCCTTTCGGGCCTATACGTGGGCCGCGCGTGCGCACTCAGGCTCCCCACAACAGGCCTCCCTCGGGTCACGGGACCCACCCTTGAGGTGTCTCCTGACCCACCCTTGAGGGGTCACGTGACCCACCCCCGAGGGGCCACGTGACCCACCCCTGTGGGGTCTCGTGACGCACCCTTGAGGGGTCACGTGACCCACCCCTGTGGGGTCTCGTGACCCACCCCTGAGGGGTCACGTGACCCACACCTGCGGGGTCACGTGACCCACCCCTGGGGGGTCACGTGACCCACCCTTACGGGGTCTCGTGGCCCACCCTTGGGAGGTCACCTGTCCCACCCTGGAGGGGTCAGGTGACCCGCCCTTGAGAGGTCACAGCAGTTTCACAGGGTCCCTGCGCACCTGTCCGTGGAAACAGAAGCCCTCCCTGCCACTCAGAGGACCGCGCGATTTCCCCTAGGCCACACTGCCCAGCAGCACTCTCAGCCCCGCACAGACAGTGTGCTAAGGACTGACTTGGATACCGGGGCCGTGGGCGGGGGATTTTCCATGGAACTCTCTAAGGGCCCGGTGCCCTGTGTCGCCCGGGAGTGCCCATGCCCTTCCTTGACCCCGCAGGACACTTGCATCCAGCAATAAGCAGCCGTCTGCCTCCACGGGGCTCAAACACCTGGGCCCGGTGTGCGGGCACCTGGCGTACGTGGAGGCAAACCCCCAGACCCCTCTGGCCGGAACCCACCACTGTGAAGATCCCCCTTTTCTTCCATCCGTAAAGAGGCCCTCCCTGGGGAGTGGAGGAACATGGGGAGGCCCCCAGGAGATGGCTTTTCTCCGAGCCGCGGCTGGCTCCTTTCGGGCCTATACGTGGGCCGCGCGTGCGCACTCAGGCTCCCCACGCAAGCCTCCCTCGGGTCACGGGACCCACCCTTGAGGTGTCTCCTGACCCACCCCTGAGGGGTCTCGCGACCCACCCCTGAGGGCTCACGTGACCAACCCCTGAGGGGTCACGTGACCCACCCTTGAGGGGTTTCGTGACCCACACTTTTGGGGTCACATGACCCACTCTTGCGGGTCTCGTGACCCACTCTTGGAAGGTCACCTGTCCCACCCTGGAGGGGTCAGGTGACCAGCCCTTGAGAGGTCACAGCAGTTTCACAGGGTCCCTGCGCACCTGTCCGTGGAAACACAAGCCCTCCCTGCCACTCAGAGGACCGCGAGATTTCCCCTAGTCCACACTGCCCAGCAGCACTCTCAGCCCCGCACAGACAGTGTGCTAAGGACAGACTTGGATACCGGGCCCCTGGGCGGGGGATTTTCCATGGAACTCTCTAAGGGCCCGGTGCCCTGTGTCGCCCGGGAGTGCCCATGCCCTTCCTTGACCCCGCAGGACACTTGCATCCATCAATAAGCAGCCGTCTGCCTCCACTGGGCTCAAACACCTGGGCCCGGTGTGCGGGCACCTGGCGTACGTGGAGGCAAACCCCCAGACCCCTCTGGCCGGAACCCACCCCTGCGAAGATCCCCCTTTTCTTCCATCTGTAAAGAGGCCCTCCCTGGGGAGTGGAGGAACATGGGGAGGCCCCCAGGAGATGGCTTTTCTCCGAGCCGCGGCTGGCTCCCTCGGGCCTATACGTGGGCCGCGCATGCGAACTCAGGCTCCCAAGCACACGCCTTCCTCGGCTCACCTGACTCACCCTTTAGAGGTCACAGCAGTTCCACAGGGTCCCTGGGCACCTGTCCGTGGACACAGCAGCCCTCCCTGCCACCTAAAGGACCACGCGATTTCCGCTGGGGAACACTCCCCAGAAGCACTCCCAGCCTCGCACAGACACTGTGCGCAGGATAGACTTGTGGACCAGGGGCCTGGGCGGGGAATTTTCCAGGGAACTCTCTAAAGGCCAGGTGCCCTCTGTCGCCCTGGGAGTGCTCACGCCATCCCTTAACCCTGCAGGACACTATCATCCAGCAATAAGCAGCCCTCTGCCTCCACGGGGCTCAAACACCTGGGCCCGTTGTGCGAGCACCTGGCGTTCGTGCAGGCAAACCCGCAGACCCCTCTGGCCCGAACCCACCACTGCGAAGATCCCACTTTATTCCATCCGTAAAGGGGTCCTCCTTGAGGAGTGGAGGAACATGGGGAGTCCCCCAGGAGATGGCTTTTTCCGAGCCGCAGGTGGCTCCTTTCGGGCCTATACGTGGGCCGCGCGTGCGCACTCAGGCTCCCCACAACAGGCCTCCCTCGGGTCACGGGACCCACCCTTGAGGTGTCTCCTGACCCACCCCCGAGGGGTCACGTGACCCACACTGGAGGGTCACGTGACCCACCCCTGTGGGGTCACGTGACGCACCCCTGAGGGGTCACGTGACCCACCCCTGGGGGGCTATCGTGACGCACCCCTGAGGGGTCACGTGACCCACCACTGGGGGGCTCTCGTGACGCACCCCTGAGGGGTCACGTGACCCACCCCTGGGGGGTCTGGTGACCCACCCCCGAGGGGTCACGTGACCCACCCCTGTGGGGTCTCGTGACGCACCCCTGAGGGGTCACGTGACCCACCCCTGTGGGGTCTCGTGACCCACCCCTGAGGGGTCACGTGACCCACACCTGCGGGGTCACGTGACCCACCCCTGTGTGGTCTCGTGACCCACCCCTGAGGGGTCACGTGACCCACCCCTGGGGGGCTCTCGTGACGCACCCCTGAGGGGTCACGTGACCCACCCCTGGGGGGTCTCGTGACCCACCCCTGAGGGGTCACGTGACCCACCCCTGGGGGGTCTCGTGACGCACCCCTGAGGGGTCACGTGACCCACCACTGGGGGGCTCTCGTGACGCACCCCTGAGGGGTCACGTGACCCACCCCTGGGGGGTCTGGTGACCCACCCCTGAGGGGTCACGTGACCCACACCTGCGGGGTCACGTGACCCACCCCTGAGGGGTCACGTGACCCACCCTTGAGGGGTTTCGTGATCCACCCTTTTGGGGTCACGTTACCCACCCTTGCGGGGTCTCGTGGCCCACCCTTGGGAGGTCACCTGTCCCACCCTGGAGGGGTCAGGTGACCCGCCCTTGAGAGGTCACAGCAGTTTCACAGGGTCCCTGCGCACCTGTCAGTGGAAACAGAAGCCCTCCCTGCCACTCAGAGGACCGCGCGATTTCCCCTAGGCCACACTGCCCAGCAGCACTCTCAGCCCCGCACAGACAGTGTGCTAAGGACAGACTTGGATACCGGGGCCCTGGGCGGGGGATTTTCCATGGAACTCTCTAAGGGCCCGGTGCCCTGTGTCGCCCGGGAGTGCCCATGCTCTTCCTTGACCCCGCAGGACACTTGCATCCAGCAATAAGCAGCCGTCTGCCTCCACGGGGCTCAAACACCTGGGCCCGGTGTGCGGGCACCTGGCGTACGTGGAGACAAAACCCCAGACCCCTCTGGCCGGAACCCACCACTGCGAAGATCCCCCTTTTCTTCCATCCGTAAAGGGGCCCTCCCTGGGGAGTGGAGGAACATGGGGAGGCCCCCAGGAGATGGCTTTTCTCCGAGCCGCGGCTGGCTCCTTTCGGGCCTATACGTGGGCCGCGCATGCGCACTCAGGCTCCCAAGCACACGCCTTCCTCCGCTCACCTGACCCGCCCTTTGAGGTCACAGCAGTTACACAGGGTCCCTGGGCACCTGTCCGTGGACACAGGAGCCCTCCCTGCCACCTAAAGGACCACGCGATTTCCGCTGGGGAACACTGCCCAGAAGCACTCCCAGCCTCGCACAGACACTGTGCGCAGGATAGACTTGTGGACCAGGGGCCTGGGCGGGGAATTTTCCAGGGAACTCTCTAAAGGCCAGGTGCCCTCTGTCGCCCTGGGAGTGCCCACGCCATCCCTTAACCCTGCAGGACACTATCATCCAGCAATAAGCAGCCCTCTGCCTCCATGGGGCTCAAACACCTGGGCCCGTTGTGCGAGCACCTGGCGTTCGTGCAGGCAAACCCGCAGACCCCTCTGGCCCGAACCCACCACTGCGAAGATCCCACTTTTCTTCCATCCGTAAAGTGGTCCTCCTTGAGGAGTGGAGGAACATGGGGAGGCCCCCAGGAGATGGCTTTTGTCCGAGCCGCGGCTGGCTCCTTTCGGGCCTATACGTGGGCCGCGCGTGCGCACTCAGGCTCCCCACAACAGGCCTCCCTCGGGTCACGGGACCCACCCTTGAGGTGTCTCCTGACCCACCCTTGAGGGGTCACGTGACCCACCCCCGAGGGGTCACGTGACCCACCCCTGTGGGGTCTCGTGACGCACCCCTGAGGGGTCACGTGACCCACCCCTGTGGGGTCTCGTGACCCACCCCTGAGGGGTCACGTGACCCACACCTGCGGGGTCACGTGACCCACCCCTGTGGGGTCTCGTGACCCACCCCTGAGGGGTCACGTGACCCACCCCTGGGGGGCTCTCGTGACGCACCCCTGAGGGGTCACGTGACCCACCCCTGGGGGGTCACGTGACCCACCCTTACGGGGTCTCGTGGCCCACCCTTGGGAGGTCACCTGTCCCACCCTGGAGGGGTCAGGTGACCCGCCCTTGAGAGGTCACAGCAGTTTCACAGGGTCCCTGCGCACCTGTCAGTGGAAACAGAAGCCCTCCCTGCCACTCAGAGGACCGCGCGATTTCCCCTAGGCCACACTGCCCAGCAGCACTCTCAGCCCCGCACAGACAGTGTGCTAAGGACTGACTTGGATACCGGGGCCGTGGGCGGGGGATTTTCCATGGAACTCTCTAAGGGCCCGGTGCCCTGTGTCGCCCGGGAGTGCCCATGCCCTTCCTTGACCCCGCAGGACACTTGCATCCAGCAATAAGCAGCCGTCAGCCTCCACGGGGCTCAAACACCTGGGCCCGGTGTGCGGGCACCTGGCGTACGTGGAGGCAAACCCCCAGACCCCTCTGGCCGGAACCCACCACTGCGAAGATCCCCCTTTTCTTCCATCCGTAAAGAGGCCCTCCCTGGGGAGTGGAGGAACATGGGGAGGCCCCCAGGAGATGGCTTTTCTCCGAGCCGCGGCTGGCTCCTTTCGGGCCTATACGTGGGCCGCGCATGCGAACTCAGGCTCCCAAGCACACGCCTTCCTCGGCTCACCTGACTCACCCTTTAGAGGTCACAGCAGTTCCACAGGGTCCCTGGGCACCTGTCCGTGGACACAGGAGCCCTCCCTGCCACCTAAAGGACCACGCGATTTCCGCTGGGGAACACTCCCCAGAAGCACTCCCAGCCTCGCACAGACACTGTGCGCAGGATAGACTTGTGGACCAGGGGCCTGGGCGGGGAATTTTCCAGGGAACTCTCTAAAGGCCAGGTGCCCTCTGTCGCCCTGGGAGTGCTCACGCCATCCCTTAACCCTGCAGGACACTATCATCCAGCAATAAGCAGCCCTCTGCCTCCACGGGGCTCAAACACCTGGGCCCGTTGTGCGAGCACCTGGCGTTCGTGCAGGCAAACCCGCAGACCCCTCTGGCCCGAACCCACCACTGCGAAGATCCCATTTTATTCCATCCGTAAAGGGGTCCTCCTTGAGGAGTGGAGGAACATGGGGAGTCCCCCAGGAGATGGCTTTTCTCCGAGCCGCAGCTGGCTCCTTTCGGGCCTATACGTGGGCCGCGCGTGCGCACTCAGGCTCCCCACAACAGGCCTCCCTCGGGTCACGGGACCCACCCTTGAGGTGTCTCCTGACCCACCCTTGAGGGGTCACGTGACCCACCCCCGAGGGGTCACGTGACCCACCCCTGTGGGGTCTCGTGACGCACCCCTGAGGGGTCACGTGACCCACCCCTGGGGGGCTCTCGTGACGCACCCCTGAGGGGTCACGTGACCCACCCCTGGGGGGCTCTCGTGACCCACACCTGCGGGGTCACGTGACCCACCCCTGAGGGGTCACGTGACCCACCCTTGAGGGGTTTCGTGATCCACCCTTTTGGGGTCACGTGACCCACCCTTGCGAGGTCTCGTGGCCCACCGTTGGGAGGTCACCTGTCCCACCCTGGAGGGGTCAGGTGACCCGCCCTTGAGAGGTCACAGCAGTTTCACAGGGTCCCTGCGCACCTGTCAGTGGAAACAGAAGCCCTCCCTGCCACTCAGAGGACCGCGAGATTTCCCCTAGGCCACACTGCCCAGCAGCACTCTCAGCCCCGCACAGACAGTGTGCTAAGGACAGACTTGGATACCCGGGCCCTGGGCGGGGGATTTTCCATGGAACTCTCTAAGGGCCCGGTGCCCTGTGTCGCCCGGGAGTGCCCATGCCCTTCCTTGACCCCGCAGGACACTTGCATCCAGCAATAAGCAGCCGTCTGCCTCCACGGGGCTCAAACACCTGGGCCCGGTGTGCGGGCACCTGGCGTACGTGGAGACAAAACCCCAGACCCCTCTGGCCGGAACCCACCACTGCGAAGATCCCCCTTTTCTTCCATCCGTAAAGGGGCCCTCCCTGGGGAGTGGAGGAACATGGGGAGGCCCCCAGGAGATGGCTTTTCTCCGACCCGCGGCTGGCTCCCTCGGGCCTATACGTGGGCCGCGCATGCGCACTCAGGCTCCCAAGCACACGCCTTCCTCCGCTCACCTGACCCGCCCTTTAGAGGTCACAGCAGTTCCACAGGGTCCCTGGGCACCTGTCCGTGGACACAGGAGCCCTCCCTGCCACCTAAAGGACCACGCGATTTCCGCTGGGGAACACTGCCCAGAAGCACTCCCAGCCTCGCACAGACACTGTGCGCAGGATAGACTTGTGGACCAGGGGCCTGGGCGGGGAATTTTCCAGGGAACTCTCTAAAGGCCAGGTGCCCTCTGTCGCCCTGGGAGTGCCCACGCCATCCCTTAACCCTGCAGGACACTATCATCCAGCAATAAGCAGCCCTCTGCCTCCACGGGGCTCAAACACCTGGGCCCGTTGTGCGAGCACCTGGCGTTCGTGCAGGCAAACCCGCAGACCCCTCTGGCCCGAACCCACCACTGCGAAGATCCCACTTTTCTTCCATCCGTAAAGGGGTCCTCCTTGAGGAGTGGAGGAACATGGGGAGGCCCCCAGGAGATGGCTTTTGTCCGAGCCGCGGCTGGCTCCTTTCGGGCCTATACGTGGGCCGCGCGTGCGCACTCAGGCTCCCCACAACAGGCCTCCCTCGGGTCACGGGACCCACCCTTGAGGTGTCTCCTGACCCACCCTTGAGGGGTCACGTGACCCACCCCCGAGGGGTCACGTGACCCACCCCTGTGGGGTCTCGTGACGCACCCCTGAGGGGTCACGTGACCCACCCCTGTGGGGTCTCGTGACCCACCCCTGAGGGGTCACGTGACCCACACCTGCGGGGTCACGTGACCCACCCCTGTGGGGTCTCGTGACCCACCCCTGAGGGGTCACGTGACCCACCCCTGGGGGGCTCTCGTGACGCACCCCTGAGGGGTCACGTGACCCACCCCTGGGGGGTCTCGTGACCCACCCCTGAGGGGTCACGTGACCCACCCCTGGGGGGTCTCGTGACGCACCCCTGAGGGGTCACGTGACCCACCACTGGGGGGCTCTCGTGACGCACCCCTGAGGGGTCACGTGACCCACCCCTGGGGGGTCTGGTGACCCACCCCTGAGGGGTCACGTGACCCACACCTGCGGGGTCACGTGACCCACCCCTGAGGGGTCACGTGACCCACCCTTGAGGGGTTTCGTGATCCACCCTTTTGGGGTCACGTTACCCACCCTTGCGGGGTCTCGTGGCCCACCCTTGGGAGGTCACCTGTCCCACCCTGGAGGGGTCAGGTGACCCGCCCTTGAGAGGTCACAGCAGTTTCACAGGGTCCCTGCGCACCTGTCAGTGGAAACAGAAGCCCTCCCTGCCACTCAGAGGACCGCGCGATTTCCCCTAGGCCACACTGCCCAGCAGCACTCTCAGCCCTGCACAGACAGTGTGCTAAGGACAGACTTGGATACCGGGGCCCTGGGCGGGGGATTTTCCATGGAACTCTCTAAGGGCCCGGTGCCCTGTGTCGCCCGGAAGTGCCCATGCCCTTCCTTGACCCCGCAGGACACTTGCATCCAGCAATAAGCAGCCGTCAGCCTCCACGGGGCTCAAACACCTGGGCCCGGTGTGCGGGCACCTGGCGTACGTGGAGGCAAACCCCCAGACCCCTCTGGCCGGAACCCACCACTGCGAAGATCCCCCTTTTCTTCCATCCGTAAAGAGGCCCTCCCTGGGGAGTGGAGGAACATGGGGAGGCCCCCAGGAGATGGCTTTTCTCCGAGCCGCGGCTGGCTCCTTTCGGGCCTATACGTGGGCCGCGCATGCGAACTCAGGCTCCCAAGCACACGCCTTCCTCGGCTCACCTGACTCACCCTTTAGAGGTCACAGCAGTTCCACAGGGTCCCTGGGCACCTGTCCGTGGACACAGGAGCCCTCCCTGCCACCTAAAGGACCACGCGATTTCCGCTGGGGAACACTCCCCAGAAGCACTCCCAGCCTCGCACAGACACTGTGCGCCGGATAGACTTGTGGACCAGGGGCCTGGGCGGGGAATTTTCCAGGGAACTCTCTAAAGGCCAGGTGCCCTCTGTCGCCCTGGGAGTGCTCACGCCATCCCTTAACCCTGCAGGACACTATCATCCAGCAATAAGCAGCCCTCTGCCTCCACGGGGCTCAAACACCTGGGCCCGTTGTGCGAGCACCTGGCGTTCGTGCAGGCAAACCCGCAGACCCCTCTGGCCCGAACCCACCACTGCGAAGATCCCATTTTATTCCATCCGTAAAGGGGTCCTCCTTGAGGAGTGGAGGAACATGGGGAGTCCCCCAGGAGATGGCTTTTCTCCGAGCCGCAGCTGGCTCCTTTCGGGCCTATACGTGGGCCGGGCGTGCGCACTCAGGCTCCCCACAACAGGCCTCCCTCGGGTCACGGGACCCACCCTTGAGGTGTCTCCTGACCCACCCTTGAGGGGTCACGTGACCCACCCCCGAGGGGTCACGTGACCCACCCCTGTGGGGTCTCGTGACGCACCCCTGAGGGGTCACGTGACCCACCCCTGGGGGGCTCTCGTGACGCACCCCTGAGGGGTCACGTGACCCACCCCTGGGGGGCTCTCGTGACCCACACCTGCGGGGTCACGTGACCCACCCCTGAGGGGTCACGTGACCCACCCTTGAGGGGTTTCGTGATCCACCCTTTTGGGGTCACGTGACCCACCCTTGCGAGGTCTCGTGGCCCACCGTTGGGAGGTCACCTGTCCCACCCTGGAGGGGTCAGGTGACCCGCCCTTGAGAGGTCACAGCAGTTTCACAGGGTCCCTGCGCACCTGTCAGTGGAAACAGAAGCCCTCCCTGCCACTCAGAGGACCGCGAGATTTCCCCTAGGCCACACTGCCCAGCAGCACTCTCAGCCCCGCACAGACAGTGTGCTAAGGACAGACTTGGATACCCGGGCCCTGGGCGGGGGATTTTCCATGGAACTCTCTAAGGGCCCGGTGCCCTGTGTCGCCCGGGAGTGCCCATGCCCTTCCTTGACCCCGCAGGACACTTGCATCCAGCAATAAGCAGCCGTCTGCCTCCACGGGGCTCAAACACCTGGGCCCGGTGTGCGGGCACCTGGCGTGCGTGGAGACAAAACCCCAGACCCCTCTGGCCGGAACCCACCACTGCGAAGATCCCCCTTTTCTTCCATCCGTAAAGGGGCCCTCCCTGGGGAGTGGAGGAACATGGGGAGGCCCCCAGGAGATGGCTTTTCTCCGAGCCCCGGCTGGCTCCCTCGGGCCTATACGTGGGCCGCGCATGCGCACTCAGGCTCCCAAGCACACGCCTTCCTCCGCTCACCTGACCCGCCCTTTAGAGGTCACAGCAGTTCCACAGGGTCCCTGGGCACCTGTCCGTGGACACAGGAGCCCTCCCTGCCACCTAAAGGACCACGCGATTTCCGCTGGGGAACACTGCCCAGAAGCACTCCCAGCCTCGCACAGACACTGTGCGCAGGATAGACTTGTGGACCAGGGGCCTGGGCGGGGAATTTTCCAGGGAACTCTCTAAAGGCCAGGTGCCCTCTGTCGCCCTGGGAGTGCCCACGCCATCCCTTAACCCTGCAGGACACTATCATCCAGCAATAAGCAGCCCTCTGCCTCCACGGGGCTCAAACACCTGGGCCCGTTGTGCGAGCACCTGGCGTTCGTGCAGGCAAACCCGCAGACCCCTCTGGCCCGAACCCACCACTGCGAAGATCCCCCTTTTCTTCCATCCGTAAAGGGGTCCTCCTTGAGGAGTGGAGGAACATGGGGAGGCCCCCAGGAGATGGCTTTTCTCCGAGCCGCGGCTGGCTCCTTTCGGGCCTATACGTGGGCCGCGCGTGCGCACTCAGGCTCCCCACAACAGGCCTCCCTCGGGTCACGGGACCCACCCTTGAGGTGTCTCCTGACCCACCCTTGAGGGGTCACGTGACCCACCCCCGAGGGGTCACGTGACCCACCCCTGTGGGGTCTCGTGACGCACCCCTGAGGGGTCACGTGACCCACCCCTGTGGGGTCTCGTGACCCACCCCTGAGGGGTCACGTGACCCACACCTGCGGGGTCACGTGACCCACCCCTGTGTGGTCTCGTGACCCACCCCTGAGGGGTCACGTGACCCACCCCTGGGGGGCTCTCGTGACGCACCCCTGAGGGGTCACGTGACCCACCCCTGGGGGGTCTCGTGACCCACCCCTGAGGGGTCACGTGACCCACCCCTGGGGGGTCTCGTGACGCACCCCTGAGGGGTCACGTGACCCACCACTGGGGGGCTCTCGTGACGCACCCCTGAGGGGTCACGTGACCCACCCCTGGGGGGTCTGGTGACCCACCCCTGAGGGGTCACGTGACCCACACCTGCGGGGTCACGTGACCCACCCCTGAGGGGTCACGTGACCCACCCTTGAGGGGTTTCGTGATCCACCCTTTTGGGGTCACGTTACCCACCCTTGCGGGGTCTCGTGGCCCACCCTTGGGAGGTCACCTGTCCCACCCTGGAGGGGTCAGGTGACCCGCCCTTGAGAGGTCACAGCAGTTTCACAGGGTCCCTGCGCACCTGTCAGTGGAAACAGAAGCCCTCCCTGCCACTCAGAGGACCGCGCGATTTCCCCTAGGCCACACTGCCCAGCAGCACTCTCAGCCCCGCACAGACAGTGTGCTAAGGACAGACTTGGATACCGGGGCCCTGGGCGGGGGATTTTCCATGGAACTCTCTAAGGGCCCGGTGCCCTGTGTCGCCCGGGAGTGCCCATGCTCTTCCTTGACCCCGCAGGACACTTGCATCCAGCAATAAGCAGCCGTCTGCCTCCACGGGGCTCAAACACCTGGGCCCGGTGTGCGGGCACCTGGCGTACGTGGAGACAAAACCCCAGACCCCTCTGGCCGGAACCCACCACTGCGAAGATCCCCCTTTTCTTCCATCCGTAAAGGGGCCCTCCCTGGGGAGTGGAGGAACATGGGGAGGCCCCCAGGAGATGGCTTTTCTCCGAGCCGCGGCTGGCTCCTTTCGGGCCTATACGTGGGCCGCGCATGCGCACTCAGGCTCCCAAGCACACGCCTTCCTCCGCTCACCTGACCCGCCCTTTGAGGTCACAGCAGTTACACAGGGTCCCTGGGCACCTGTCCGTGGACACAGGAGCCCTCCCTGCCACCTAAAGGACCACGCGATTTCCGCTGGGGAACACTGCCCAGAAGCACTCCCAGCCTCGCACAGACACTGTGCGCAGGATAGACTTGTGGACCAGGGGCCTGGGCGGGGAATTTTCCAGGGAACTCTCTAAAGGCCAGGTGCCCTCTGTCGCCCTGGGAGTGCCCACGCCATCCCTTAACCCTGCAGGACACTATCATCCAGCAATAAGCAGCCCTCTGCCTCCATGGGGCTCAAACACCTGGGCCCGTTGTGCGAGCACCTGGCGTTCGTGCAGGCAAACCCGCAGACCCCTCTGGCCCGAACCCACCACTGCGAAGATCCCACTTTTCTTCCATCCGTAAAGGGGTCCTCCTTGAGGAGTGGAGGAACATGGGGAGGCCCCCAGGAGATGGCTTTTGTCCGAGCCGCGGCTGGCTCCTTTCGGGCCTATACGTGGGCCGCGCGTGCGCACTCAGGCTCCCCACAACAGGCCTCCCTCGGGTCACGGGACCCACCCTTGAGGTGTCTCCTGACCCACCCTTGAGGGGTCACGTGACCCACCCCCGAGGGGTCACGTGACCCACCCCTGTGGGGTCTCGTGACGCACCCCTGAGGGGTCACGTGACCCACCCCTGTGGGGTCTCGTGACCCACCCCTGAGGGGTCACGTGACCCACACCTGCGGGGTCACGTGACCCACCCCTGTGGGGTCTCGTGACCCACCCCTGAGGGGTCACGTGACCCACCCCTGGGGGGCTCTCGTGACGCACCCCTGAGGGGTCACGTGACCCACCCCTGGGGGGTCACGTGACCCACCCTTACGGGGTCTCGTGGCCCACCCTTGGGAGGTCACCTGTCCCACCCTGGAGGGGTCAGGTGACCCGCCCTTGAGAGGTCACAGCAGTTTCACAGGGTCCCTGCGCACCTGTCAGTGGAAACAGAAGCCCTCCCTGCCACTCAGAGGACCGCGCGATTTCCCCTAGGCCACACTGCCCAGCAGCACTCTCAGCCCCGCACAGACAGTGTGCTAAGGACTGACTTGGATACCGGGGCAGTGGGCGGGGGATTTTCCATGGAACTCTCTAAGGGCCCGGTGCCCTGTGTCGCCCGGGAGTGCCCATGCCCTTCCTTGACCCCGCAGGACACTTGCATCCAGCAATAAGCAGCCGTCAGCCTCCACGGGGCTCAAACACCTGGGCCCGGTGTGCGGGCACCTGGCGTACGTGGAGGCAAACCCCCAGACCCCTCTGGCCGGAACCCACCACTGCGAAGATCCCCCTTTTCTTCCATCCGTAAAGAGGCCCTCCCTGGGGAGTGGAGGAACATGGGGAGGCCCCCAGGAGATGGCTTTTCTCCGAGCCGCGGCTGGCTCCTTTCGGGCCTATACGTGGGCCGCGCATGCGAACTCAGGCTCCCAAGCACACGCCTTCCTCGGCTCACCTGACTCACCCTTTAGAGGTCACAGCAGTTCCACAGGGTCCCTGGGCACCTGTCCGTGGACACAGGAGCCCTCCCTGCCACCTAAAGGACCACGCGATTTCCGCTGGGGAACACTCCCCAGAAGCACTCCCAGCCTCGCACAGACACTGTGCGCAGGATAGACTTGTGGACCAGGGGCCTGGGCGGGGAATTTTCCAGGGAACTCTCTAAAGGCCAGGTGCCCTCTGTCGCCCTGGGAGTGCTCACGCCATCCCTTAACCCTGCAGGACACTATCATCCAGCAATAAGCAGCCCTCTGCCTCCACGGGGCTCAAACACCTGGGCCCGTTGTGCGAGCACCTGGCGTTCGTGCAGGCAAACCCGCAGACCCCTCTGGCCCGAACCCACCACTGCGAAGATCCCATTTTATTCCATCCGTAAAGGGGTCCTCCTTGAGGAGTGGAGGAACATGGGGAGTCCCCCAGGAGATGGCTTTTCTCCGAGCCGCAGCTGGCTCCTTTCGGGCCTATACGTGGGCCGCGCGTGCGCACTCAGGCTCCCCACAACAGGCCTCCCTCGGGTCACGGGACCCACCCTTGAGGTGTCTCCTGACCCACCCTTGAGGGGTCACGTGACCCACCCCCGAGGGGTCACGTGACCCACCCCTGTGGGGTCTCGTGACGCACCCCTGAGGGGTCACGTGACCCACCCCTGGGGGGCTCTCGTGACGCACCCCTGAGGGGTCACGTGACCCACCCCTGGGGGGCTCTCGTGACCCACACCTGCGGGGTCACGTGACCCACCCCTGAGGGGTCACGTGACCCACCCTTGAGGGGTTTCGTGATCCACCCTTTTGGGGTCACGTGACCCACCCTTGCGAGGTCTCGTGGCCCACCGTTGGGAGGTCACCTGTCCCACCCTGGAGGGGTCAGGTGACCCGCCCTTGAGAGGTCACAGCAGTTTCACAGGGTCCCTGCGCACCTGTCAGTGGAAACAGAAGCCCTCCCTGCCACTCAGAGGACCGCGAGATTTCCCCTAGGCCACACTGCCCAGCAGCACTCTCAGCCCCGCACAGACAGTGTGCTAAGGACAGACTTGGATACCCGGGCCCTGGGCGGGGGATTTTCCATGGAACTCTCTAAGGGCCCGGTGCCCTGTGTCGCCCGGGAGTGCCCATGCCCTTCCTTGACCCCGCAGGACACTTGCATCCAGCAATAAGCAGCCGTCTGCCTCCACGGGGCTCAAACACCTGGGCCCGGTGTGCGGGCACCTGGCGTACGTGGAGACAAAACCCCAGACCCCTCTGGCCGGAACCCACCACTGCGAAGATCCCCCTTTTCTTCCATCCGTAAAGGGGCCCTCCCTGGGGAGTGGAGGAACATGGGGAGGCCCCCAGGAGATGGCTTTTCTCCGACCCGCGGCTGGCTCCCTCGGGCCTATACGTGGGCCGCGCATGCGCACTCAGGCTCCCAAGCACACGCCTTCCTCCGCTCACCTGACCCGCCCTTTAGAGGTCACAGCAGTTCCACAGGGTCCCTGGGCACCTGTCCGTGGACACAGGAGCCCTCCCTGCCACCTAAAGGACCACGCGATTTCCGCTGGGGAACACTGCCCAGAAGCACTCCCAGCCTCGCACAGACACTGTGCGCAGGATAGACTTGTGGACCAGGGGCCTGGGCGGGGAATTTTCCAGGGAACTCTCTAAAGGCCAGGTGCCCTCTGTCGCCCTGGGAGTGCCCACGCCATCCCTTAACCCTGCAGGACACTATCATCCAGCAATAAGCAGCCCTCTGCCTCCACGGGGCTCAAACACCTGGGCCCGTTGTGCGAGCACCTGGCGTTCGTGCAGGCAAACCCGCAGACCCCTCTGGCCCGAACCCACCACTGCGAAGATCCCACTTTTCTTCCATCCGTAAAGGGGTCCTCCTTGAGGAGTGGAGGAACATGGGGAGGCCCCCAGGAGATGGCTTTTGTCCGAGCCGCGGCTGGCTCCTTTCGGGCCTATACGTGGGCCGCGCGTGCGCACTCAGGCTCCCCACAACAGGCCTCCCTCGGGTCACGGGACCCACCCTTGAGGTGTCTCCTGACCCACCCTTGAGGGGTCACGTGACCCACCCCCGAGGGGTCACGTGACCCACCCCTGTGGGGTCTCGTGACGCACCCCTGAGGGGTCACGTGACCCACCCCTGTGGGGTCTCGTGACCCACCCCTGAGGGGTCACGTGACCCACACCTGCGGGGTCACGTGACCCACCCCTGTGGGGTCTCGTGACCCACCCCTGAGGGGTCACGTGACCCACCCCTGGGGGGCTCTCGTGACGCACCCCTGAGGGGTCACGTGACCCACCCCTGGGGGGTCTCGTGACCCACCCCTGAGGGGTCACGTGACCCACCCCTGGGGGGTCTCGTGACGCACCCCTGAGGGGTCACGTGACCCACCACTGGGGGGCTCTCGTGACGCACCCCTGAGGGGTCACGTGACCCACCCCTGGGGGGTCTGGTGACCCACCCCTGAGGGGTCACGTGACCCACACCTGCGGGGTCACGTGACCCACCCCTGAGGGGTCACGTGACCCACCCTTGAGGGGTTTCGTGATCCACCCTTTTGGGGTCACGTTACCCACCCTTGCGGGGTCTCGTGGCCCACCCTTGGGAGGTCACCTGTCCCACCCTGGAGGGGTCAGGTGACCCGCCCTTGAGAGGTCACAGCAGTTTCACAGGGTCCCTGCGCACCTGTCAGTGGAAACAGAAGCCCTCCCTGCCACTCAGAGGACCGCGCGATTTCCCCTAGGCCACACTGCCCAGCAGCACTCTCAGCCCTGCACAGACAGTGTGCTAAGGACAGACTTGGATACCGGGGCCCTGGGCGGGGGATTTTCCATGGAACTCTCTAAGGGCCCGGTGCCCTGTGTCGCCCGGAAGTGCCCATGCCCTTCCTTGACCCCGCAGGACACTTGCATCCAGCAATAAGCAGCCGTCTGCCTCCACGGGGCTCAAACACCTGGGCCCGGTGTGCGGGCACCTGGCGTACGTGGAGACAAAACCCCAGACCCCTCTGGCCGGAACCCACCACTGCGAAGATCCCCCTTTTCTTCCATCCGTAAAGGGGCCCTCCCTGGGGAGTGGAGGAACATGGGGAGGCCCCCAGGAGATGGCTTTTCTCCGAGCCGCGGCTGGCTCCTTTCGGGCCTATACGTGGGCCGCGCATGCGCACTCAGGCTCCCAAGCACACGCCTTCCTCCGCTCACCTGACCCGCCCTTTGAGGTCACAGCAGTTACACAGGGTCCCTGGGCACCTGTCCGTGGACACAGGAGCCCTCCCTGCCACCTAAAGGACCACGCGATTTCCGCTGGGGAACACTGCCCAGAAGCACTCCCAGCCTCGCACAGACACTGTGCGCAGGATAGACTTGTGGACCAGGGGCCTGGGCGGGGAATTTTCCAGGGAACTCTCTAAAGGCCAGGTGCCCTCTGTCGCCCTGGGAGTGCCCACGCCATCCCTTAACCCTGCAGGACACTATCATCCAGCAATAAGCAGCCCTCTGCCTCCATGGGGCTCAAACACCTGGGCCCGTTGTGCGAGCACCTGGCGTTCGTGCAGGCAAACCCGCAGACCCCTCTGGCCCGAACCCACCACTGCGAAGATCCCACTTTTCTTCCATCCGTAAAGGGGTCCTCCTTGAGGAGTGGAGGAACATGGGGAGGCCCCCAGGAGATGGCTTTTGTCCGAGCCGCGGCTGGCTCCTTTCGGGCCTATACGTGGGCCGCGCGTGCGCACTCAGGCTCCCCACAACAGGCCTCCCTCGGGTCACGGGACCCACCCTTGAGGTGTCTCCTGACCCACCCTTGAGGGGTCACGTGACCCACCCCCGAGGGGTCACGTGACCCACCCCTGTGGGGTCTCGTGACGCACCCCTGAGGGGTCACGTGACCCACCCCTGTGGGGTCTCGTGACCCACCCCTGAGGGGTCACGTGACCCACACCTGCGGGGTCACGTGACCCACCCCTGTGGGGTCTCGTGACCCACCCCTGAGGGGTCACGTGACCCACCCCTGGGGGGCTCTCGTGACGCACCCCTGAGGGGTCACGTGACCCACCCCTGGGGGTCACGTGACCCACCCTTACGGGGTCTCGTGGCCCACCCTTGGGAGGTCACCTGTCCCACCCTGGAGGGGTCAGGTGACCCGCCCTTGAGAGGTCACAGCAGTTTCACAGGGTCCCTGCGCACCTGTCAGTGGAAACAGAAGCCCTCCCTGCCACTCAGAGGACCGCGCGATTTCCCCTAGGCCACACTGCCCAGCAGCACTCTCAGCCCCGCACAGACAGTGTGCTAAGGACTGACTTGGATACCGGGGCCGTGGGCGGGGGATTTTCCATGGAACTCTCTAAGGGCCCGGTGCCCTGTGTCGCCCGGGAGTGCCCATGCCCTTCCTTGACCCCGCAGGACACTTGCATCCAGCAATAAGCAGCCGTCTGCCTCCACGGGGCTCAAACACCTGGGCCCGGTGTGCGGGCACCTGGCGTACGTGGAGGCAAACCCCCAGACCCCTCTGGCCGGAACCCACCACTCCGAAGATCCCCCTTTTCTTCCATCCGTAAAGAGGCCCTCCCTGGGGAGTGGAGGAACATGGGGAGGCCCCCAGGAGATGGCTTTTCTCCGAGCCGCGGCTGGCTCCTTTCGGGCCTATACGTGGGCCGCGCATGCGAACTCAGGCTCCCAAGCACACGCCTTCCTCGGCTCACCTGACTCACCCTTTAGAGGTCACAGCAGTTCCACAGGGTCCCTGGGCACCTGTCCGTGGACACAGGAGCCCTCCCTGCCACCTAAAGGACCACGCGATTTCCGCTGGGGAACACTCCCCAGAAGCACTCCCAGCCTCGCACAGACACTGTGCGCAGGATAGACTTGTGGACCAGGGGCCTGGGCGGGGAATTTTCCAGGGAACTCTCTAAAGGCCAGGTGCCCTCTGTCGCCCTGGGAGTGCTCACGCCATCCCTTAACCCTGCAGGACACTATCATCCAGCAATAAGCAGCCCTCTGCCTCCACGGGGCTCAAACACCTGGGCCCGTTGTGCGAGCACCTGGCGTTCGTGCAGGCAAACCCGCAGACCCCTCTGGCCCGAACCCACCACTGCGAAGATCCCATTTTATTCCATCCGTAAAGGGGTCCTCCTTGAGGAGTGGAGGAACATGGGGAGTCACCCAGGAGATGGCTTTTCTCCGAGCCGCAGCTGGCTCCTTTCGGGCCTATACGTGGGCCGCGCGTGCGCACTCAGGCTCCCCACAACAGGCCTCCCTCGGGTCACGGGACCCACCCTTGAGGTGTCTCCTGACCCACCCTTGAGGTGTCTCCTGACCCACCCCCGAGGGGTCACGTGACCCACCCCTGTGAGGTCTCGTGACGCACCCCTGAGGGGTCACGTGACCCACCCCTGGGGGGGTCTCGTGACGCACCCCTGAGGGGTCACGTGACCCACACCTGCGGGGTCACGTGACCCACCCCTGAGGGGTCACGTGACCCACCCTTGAGGGGTTTCGTGATCCACCCTTTTGGGGTCACGTGACCCACCCTTGCGAGGTCTCGTGGCCCACCGTTGGGAGGTCACCTGTCCCACCCTGGAGGGGTCAGGTGACCCGCCCTTGAGAGGTCACAGCAGTTTCACAGGGTCCCTGCGCACCTGTCAGTGGAAACAGAAGCCCTCCCTGCCACTCAGAGGACCGCGAGATTTCCCCTAGGCCACACTGCCCAGCAGCACTCTCAGCCCCGCACAGACAGTGTGCTAAGGACAGACTTGGATACCCGGGCCATGGGCGGGGGATTTTCCATGGAACTCTCTAAGGGCCCGGTGCCCTGTGTCGCCCGGGAGTGCCCATGCCCTTCCTTGACCCCGCAGGACACTTGCATCCAGCAATAAGCAGCCGTCTGCCTCCACGGGGCTCAAACACCTGGGCCCGGTGTGCGGGCACCTGGCGTACGTGGAGACAAAACCCCAGACCCCTCTGGCCGGAACCCACCACTGCGAAGATCCCCCTTTTCTTCCATCCGTAAAGGGGCCCTCCCTGGGGAGTGGAGGAACATGGGGAGGCCCCCAGGAGATGGCTTTTCTCCGACCCGCGGCTGGCTCCCTCGGGCCTATACGTGGGCCGCGCATGCGCACTCAGGCTCCCAAGCACACGCCTTCCTCCGCTCACCTGACCCGCCCTTTAGAGGTCACAGCAGTTCCACAGGGTCCCTGGGCACCTGTCCGTGGACACAGGAGCCCTCCCTGCCACCTAAAGGACCACGCGATTTCCGCTGGGGAACACTGCCCAGAAGCACTCCCAGCCTCGCACAGACACTGTGCGCAGGATAGACTTGTGGACCAGGGGCCTGGGCGGGGAATTTTCCAGGGAACTCTCTAAAGGCCAGGTGCCCTCTGTCGCCCTGGGAGTGCTCACGCCATCCCTTAACCCTGCAGGACACTATCATCCAGCAATAAGCAGCCCTCTGCCTCCACGGGGCTCAAACACCTGGGCCCGTTGTGCGAGCACCTGGCGTTCGTGCAGGCAAACCCGCAGACCCCTCTGGCCCGAACCCACCACTGCGAAGATCCCATTTTATTCCATCCGTAAAGGGGTCCTCCTTGAGGAGTGGAGGAACATGGGGAGTCACGCAGGAGATGGCTTTTCTCCGAGCCGCAGCTGGCTCCTTTCGGGCCTATACGTGGGCCGCGCGTGCGCACTCAGGCTCCCCACAACAGGCCTCCCTCGGGTCACGGGACCCACCCTTGAGGTGTCTCCTGACCCACCCTTGAGGGGTCACGTGACCCACCCCTGAGGGGTCACGTGACCCACCCCTGTGGGGTCTCGTGACGCACCCCTGAGGGGTCACGTGACCCACCCCTGGGGGGCTCTCGTGACGCACCCCTGAGGGGTCACGTGACCCACACCTGCGGGGTCACGTGACCCACCCCTGAGGGGTCACGTGACCCACCCTTGAGGGGTTTCGTGATCCACCCTTTTGGGGTCACGTGACCCACCCTTGCGAGGTCTCGTGGCCCACCGTTGGGAGGTCACCTGTCCCACCCTGGAGGGGTCAGGTGACCCGCCCTTGAGAGGTCACAGCAGTTTCACAGGGTCCCTGCGCACCTGTCAGTGGAAACAGAAGCCCTCCCTGCCACTCAGAGGACCGCGAGATTTCCCCTAGGCCACACTGCCCAGCAGCACTCTCAGCCCCGCACAGACAGTGTGCTAAGGACAGACTTGGATACCCGGGCCCTGGGCGGGGGATTTTCCATGGAACTCTCTAAGGGCCCGGTGCCCTGTGTCGCCCGGGAGTGCCCATGCCCTTCCTTGACCCCGCAGGACACTTGCATCCAGCAATAAGCAGCCGTCTGCCTCCACGGGGCTCAAACACCTGGGCCCGGTGTGCGGGCACCTGGCGTACGTGGAGACAAAACCCCAGACCCCTCTGGCCGGAACCCACCACTGCGAAGATCCCCCTTTTCTTCCATCCGTAAAGGGGCCCTCCCTGGGGAGTGGAGGAACATGGGGAGGCCCCCAGGAGATGGCTTTTCTCCGACCCGCGGCTGGCTCCCTCGGGCCTATACGTGGGCCGCGCATGCGCACTCAGGCTCCCAAGCACACGCCTTCCTCCGCTCACCTGACCCGCCCTTTAGAGGTCACAGCAGTTCCACAGGGTCCCTGGGCACCTGTCCGTGGACACAGGAGCCCTCCCTGCCACCTAAAGGACCACGCGATTTCCGCTGGGGAACACTGCCCAGAAGCACTCCCAGCCTCGCACAGACACTGTGCGCAGGATAGACTTGTGGACCAGGGGCCTGGGCGGGGAATTTTCCAGGGAACTCTCTAAAGGCCAGGTGCCCTCTGTCGCCCTGGGAGTGCCCACGCCATCCCTTAACCCTGCAGGACACTATCATCCAGCAATAAGCAGCCCTCTGCCTCCACGGGGCTCAAACACCTGGGCCCGTTGTGCGAGCACCTGGCGTTCGTGCAGGCAAACCCGCAGACCCCTCTGGCCCGAACCCACCACTGCGAAGATCCCACTTTTCTTCCATCCGTAAAGGGGTCCTCCTTGAGGAGTGGAGGAACATGGGGAGGCCCCCAGGAGATGGCGTTTCTCCGAGGCCGCGGCTGGCTCCTTTCGGGCCTATACGTGGGCCGCGCGTGCGCACTCAGGCTCCCCACAACAGGCCTCCCTCGGGTCACGGGACCCACCCTTGAGGTGTCTCCTGACCCACCCTTGAGGGGTCACGTGACCCACCCCCGAGGGGTCACGTGACCCACCCCTGTGGGGTCTCGTGACGCACCCCTGAGGGGTCACGTGACCCACCCCTGTGGGGTCTCGTGACCCACCCCTGAGGGGTCACGTGACCCACACCTGCGGGGTCACGTGACCCACCCCTGTGGGGTCTCGTGACCCACCCCCGAGGGGTCACGTGACCCACCCCTGGGGGGCTCTCGTGACGCACCCCTGAGGGGTCACGTGACCCACCCCTGGGGGGTCTCGTGACCCACCCCTGAGGGGTCACGTGACCCACCCCTGGGGGGTCTCGTGACGCACCCCTGAGGGGTCACGTGACCCACCACTGGGGGGCTCTCGTGACGCACCCCTGAGGGGTCACGTGACCCACCCCTGGGGGGTCTGGTGACCCACCCCTGAGGGGTCACGTGACCCACACCTGCGGGGTCACGTGACCCACCCCTGAGGGGTCACGTGACCCACCCTTGAGGGGTTTCGTGATCCACCCTTTTGGGGTCACGTTACCCACCCTTGCGGGGTCTCGTGGCCCACCCTTGGGAGGTCACCTGTCCCACCCTGGAGGGGTCAGGTGACCCGCCCTTGAGAGGTCACAGCAGTTTCACAGGGTCCCTGCGCACCTGTCAGTGGAAACAGAAGCCCTCCCTGCCACTCAGAGGACCGCGCGATTTCCCCTAGGCCACACTGCCCAGCAGCACTCTCAGCCCCGCACAGACAGTGTGCTAAGGACAGACTTGGATACCGGGGCCCTGGGCGGGGGATTTTCCATGGAACTCTCTAAGGGCCCGGTGCCCTGTTTCGCCCGGGAGTGCCCTTGCCCTTCCTTGACCCCGCAGGACACTTGCATCCAGCAATAAGCAGCCGTCTGCCTCCACGGGGCTCAAACACCTGGGCCCGGTGTGCGGGCACCTGGCGTACGTGGAGACAAAACCCCAGACCCCTCTGGCCGGAACCCACCACTGCGAAGATCCCCCTTTTCTTCCATCCGTAAAGGGGCCCTCCCTGGGGAGTGGAGGAACATGGGGAGGCCCCCAGGAGATGGCTTTTCTCCGAGCCGCGGCTGGCTCCTTTCGGGCCTATACGTGGGCCGCGCATGCGCACTCAGGCTCCCAAGCACACGCCTTCCTCCGCTCACCTGACCCGCCCTTTAGAGGTCACAGCAGTTCCACAGGGTCCCTGGGCACCTGTCCGTGGACACAGGAGCCCTCCCTGCCACCTAAAGGACCACGCGATTTCCGCTGGGGAACACTGCCCAGAAGCACTCCCAGCCTCGCACAGACACTGTGCGCAGGATAGACTTGTGGACCAGGGGCCTGGGCGGGGAATTTTCCAGGGAACTCTCTAAAGGCCAGGTGCCCTCTGTCGCCCTGGGAGTGCCCACGCCATCCCTTAACCCTGCAGGACACTATCATCCAGCAATAAGCAGCCCTCTGCCTCCACGGGGCTCAAACACCTGGGCCCGTTGTGCGAGCACCTGGCGTTCGTGCAGGCAAACCCGCAGACCCCTCTGGCCCGAACCCACCACTGCGAAGATCCCACTTTTCTTCCATCCGTAAAGGGGTCCTCCTTGAGGAGTGGAGGAACATGGGGAGGCCCCCAGGAGATGGCTTTTCTCCGAGGCCGCGGCTGGCTCCTTTCGGGCCTATACGTGGGCCGCGCGTGCGCACTCAGGCTCCCCACAACAGGCCTCCCTCGGGTCACGGGACCCACCCTTGAGGTGTCTCCTGACCCACCCTTGAGGGGTCACGTGACCCACCCCCGAGGGGCCACGTGACCCACCCCTGTGGGGTCTCGTGACGCACCCTTGAGGGGTCACGTGACCCACCCCTGTGGGGTCTCGTGACCCACCCCTGAGGGGTCACGTGACCCACACCTGCGGGGTCACGTGACCCACCCCTGTGGGGTCTCGTGACCCACCCCTGAGGGGTCACGTGACCCACCCCTGGGGGGCTCTCGTGACGCACCCCTGAGGGGTCACGTGACCCACCCCTGGGGGGTCTCGTGACCCACCCCTGAGGGGTCACGTGACCCACCCCTGTGGGGTCTCGTGACGCACCCCTGAGGGGTCACGTGACCCACCACTGGGGGGCTCTCGTGACGCACCCCTGAGGGGTCACGTGACCCACCCCTGGGGGGTCTGGTGACCCACCCCTGAGGGGTCACGTGACCCACACCTGCGGGGTCACGTGACCCACCCCTGTGGGGTCTCGTGACCCACCCCTGAGGGGTCACGTGACCCACACCTGCGGGGTCACGTGACCCACCCCTGTGGGGTCTCGTGACCCACCCCTGAGGGGTCACGTGACCCACCCCTGGGGGGCTCTCGTGACGCACCCCTGAGGGGTCACGTGACCCACCCCTGGGGGGTCTCGTGACCCACCCCTGAGGGGTCACGTGACCCACCCCTGGGGGGTCTCGTGACGCACCCCTGAGGGGTCACGTGACCCACCACTGGGGGGCTCTCGTGACGCACCCCTGAGGGGTCACGTGACCCACCCCTGGGGGGTCTGGTGACCCACCCCTGAGGGGTCACGTGACCCACACCTGCGGGGTCACGTGACCCACCTCTGAGGGGTCACGTGACCCACCCTTGAGGGGTTTCGTGATCCACCCTTTTGGGGTCACGTTACCCACCCTTGCGGGGTCTCGTGGCCCACCCTTGGGAGGTCACCTGTCCCACCCTGGAGGGGTCAGGTGACCCGCCCTTGAGAGGTCACAGCAGTTTCACAGGGTCCCTGCGCACCTGTCAGTGGAAACAGAAGCCCTCCCTGCCACTCAGAGGACCGCGCGATTTCCCCTAGGCCACACTGCCCAGCAGCACTCTCAGCCCCGCACAGACAGTGTGCTAAGGACAGACTTGGATACCGGGGCCCTGGGCGGGGGATTTTCCATGGAACTCTCTAAGGGCCCGGTGCCCTGTGTCGCCCGGGAGTGCCCATGCCCTTCCTTGACCCCGCAGGACACTTGCATCCAGCAATAAGCAGCCGTCTGCCTCCACGGGGCTCAAACACCTGGGCCCGTTGTGCGAGCACCTGGCGTTCGTGCAGGCAAACCCGCAGACCCTCTGGCCCGAACCCACCACTGCGAAGATCCCACTTTTCTTCCATCTTTAAAGGGGTCCTCCTTGAGGAGTGGAGGAACATGGGGAGGCCCCCAGGAGATGGCTTTTCTCCGAGCCGCGGCTGGCTCCCTCGGGCCTATACGTGGGCCGCGCATGCGAACTCAGGCTCCCAAGCACACGCCTTCCTCGGCTCACCTGACTCACCCTTCAGAGGTCACAGCAGTTCCACAGGGTCCCTGGGCACCTGTCCGTGGACACAGGAGCCCTCCCTGCCACCTAAAGGACCACGCGATTTCCGCTGGGGAACACTCCCCAGAAGCACTCCCAGCCTCGCACAGACACTGTGCGCAGGATAGACTTGTGGACCAGGGGCATGGGCGGGGAATTTTCCAGGGAACTCTCTAAAGGCCAGGTGCCCTCTGTCGCCCTGGGAGTGCTCACGCCATCCCTTAACCCTGCAGGACACTATCATCCAGCAATAAGCAGCCCTCTGCCTCCACGGGGCTCAAACACCTGGGCCCGTTGTGCGAGCACCTGGCGTTCGTGCAGGCAAACCCGCAGACCCCTCTGGCCCGAACCCACCACTGCGAAGATCCCACTTTTCTTCCATCCGTAAAGGGGTCCTCCTTGAGGAGTGGAGGAACATGGGGAGGCCCCCAGGAGATGGCGTTTCTCGGAGCCACGGCTGGCTCCTTTCGGGCCTATACGTGGGCCGTGCATGCGCACTCAGGCTCCCCACAACAGGCCTCCCTCGGGTCACGGGACCCACCCTTGAGGTGTCTCCTGACCCACCCTTGAGGGGTCACGTGACGCACCCCCGAGGGGTCACGTGACCCACACCGGAGGGGTCACGTGACCCACCCCTGTGGGGTCTCGTGACGCACCCCTGAGGGGTCACGTGACCCACCCCTGGGGGGTCTGGTGACCCACCCCTGAGGGGTCACGTGACCCACACCTGCGGGGTCACGTGACCCACCCCTGAGGGGTCACGTGACCCACCCTTGAGGGGTTTCGTGATCCACCCTTTTGGGGTCACGTGACCCACCCTTGCGGGGTCTCGTGGCCCACCCTTGGGAGGTCACCTGTCCCACCCTGGAGGGGTCAGGTGACCCGCCCTTGAGAGGTCACAGCAGTTTCACAGGGTCCCTGCGCACCTGTCAGTGGAAACAGAAGCCCTCCCTGCCACTCAGAGGACCGAGCGATTTCCCCTAGGCCACACTGCCCAGCAGCACTCTCAGCCCCGCACAGACAGTGTGCTAAGGACAGACTTGGATACCGGGGCCGTGGGCGGAGGATTTTCCATGGAACTCTCTAAGGGCCCGGTGCCCTGTGTCGCCCGGGAGTGCCCATGCCCTTCCTTGACCCCGCAGGACACTTGCATCCAGCAATAAGCAGCCGTCTGCCTCCACTGGGCTCAAACACCTGGGCCCGGTGTGCGGGCACCTAGGGTACGTGGAGACAAAACCCCAGACCCCTCTGGCCGGAACCCACCACTGCGAAGATCCCCCTTTTCTTCCATCCGTAAAGGGACCCTCCCTGGGGAGTGGAGGAACATGGGGAGGCCCCCAGGAGATGGCTTTTCTCCGAGCCGCAGCTGGCTCCTTTCAGGCCTATACGTGGGCCGCGCATGCGCACTCAGGCTCCCAAGCACACGCCTTCCTCGGCTCACCTGACCCGCCCTTTAGAGGTCACAGCAGTTCCACAGGGTCCCTGGGCACCTGTCCGTGGACACAGGAGCCCTCCCTGCCACCTAAAGGACCACGCGATTTCCGCTGGGGAACACTGCCCAGAAGCACTCCCAGCCTCGCACAGACACTGTGCGCAGGATAGACTTGTGGACCAGGGGCCTGGGCGGGGAATTTTCCAGGGAACTCTCTAAAGGCCAGGTGCCCTCTGTCGCCCTGGGAGTGCCCACGCCATCCCTTAACCCTGCAGGACACTATCATTCAGCAATAAATAGCCCTTTGCCTCCACGGGGCTCAAACACCTGGGCCCGTTGTGCGAGCACCTGGCGTTCGTGCAGGCAAACCCGCAGACCCCTCTGGCCCGAACCCACCACTGCGAAGATCCCACTTTTCTTCCATCCGTAAAGGGGTCCTCCTTGAGGAGTGGAGGAACATGGGGAGGCCCCCAGGAGATGGCTTTTCTCCGAGCCGCGGCTGGCTCCCTTCGGGCCTATACGTGGGCCGCGCGTGCGCACTCAGGCTCCCCACAACAGGCCTCCCTCGGGTCACGGGACCCACCCTTGATGTGTCTCCTGACCCACCCTTGAGGGGTCACGTGACCCACCCCTGTGGGGTCTCGTGACGCACCCCTGAGGGGTCACGTGACCCACCCCTGTGGGGTCACGTGACCCACCCTTGAGGGGTTTCGTGACCCACCCTTTTGGGGTCACATGACCCACCCTGGAGGGGTCAGGTGACCCGCCCTTGAGAGGTCACAGCAGTTTCACAGGGTCCCTGCGCACCTGTCAGTGGAAACAGAAGCCCTCCCTGCCACTCAGAGGACCGCGCGATTTCCCCTAGGCCACACTGCCCAGCAGCACTCTCAGCCCCGCACAGACAGTGTGCTAAGGACAGACTTGGATACCGGGGCCCTGGGCGGGGGATTTTCCATGGAACTCTCTAAGGGCCCGGTGCCCTGTGTCGCCCGGGAGTGCCCATGCCCTTCCTTGACCCCGCAGGACACTTGCATCCAGCAATAAGCAGCCGTCTGCCTCCACGGGGCTCAAACACCTGGGCCCGGTGTGCGGGCACCTGGCGTACGTGGAGACAAAACCCCAGACCCCTCTGGCCGGAACCCACCACTGCGAAGATCCCCCTTTTCTTCCATCCGTAAAGGGGCCCTCCCTGGGGAGTGGAGGAACATGGGGAGGCCCCCAGGAGATGGCTTTTCTCCGAGCCGCGGCTGGCTCCTTTCGGGCCTATACGTGGGCCGCGCATGCGCACTCAGGCTCCCAAGCACACGCCTTCCTCCGCTCACCTGACCCGCCCTTTAGAGGTCACAGCAGTTCCACAGGGTCCCTGGGCACCTGTCCGTGGACACAGGAGCCCTCCCTGCCACCTAAAGGACCACGCGATTTCCGCTGGGGAACACTGCCCAGAAGCACTCCCAGCCTCGCACAGACACTGTGCGCAGGATAGACTTGTGGACCAGGGGCCTGGGCGGGGAATTTTCCAGGGAACTCTCTAAAGGCCAGGTGCCCTCTGTCGCCCTGGGAGTGCCCACGCCATCCCTTAACCCTGCAGGACACTATCATCCAGCAATAAGCAGCCCTCTGCCTCCACGGGGCTCAAACACCTGGGCCCGTTGTGCGAGCACCTGGCGTTCGTGCAGGCAAACCCGCAGACCCCTCTGGCCCGAACCCACCACTGCGAAGATCCCACTTTTCTTCCATCCGTAAAGGGGTCCTCCTTGAGGAGTGGAGGAACATGGGGAGGCCCCCAGGAGATGGCTTTTCTCCGAGCCGCGGCTGGCTCCTTTCGGGCCTATACGTGGGCCGCGCGTGCGCACTCAGGCTCCCCACAACAGGCCTCCCTCGGGTCATGGGACCCACCCTTGAGGTGTCTCCTGACCCACCCTTGAGGGGTCACGTGACCCACCCCCGAGGGGTCACGTGACCCACCCCTGTGGGGTCTCGTGACGCACCCCTGAGGGGTCACGTGACCCACCCCTGTGGGGTCTCGTGACCCACCCCTGAGGGGTCACGTGACCCACACCTGCGGGGTCACGTGACCCACCCCTGTGGTGTCTCGTGACCCACCCCTGAGGGGTCACGTGACCCACCCCTGGGGGGCTCTCGTGACGCACCCCTGAGGGGTCACGTGACCCACCCCTGGGGGGTCACGTGACCCACCCTTACGGGGTCTCGTGGCCCACCCTTGGGAGGTCACCTGTCCCACCCTGGAGGGGTCAGGTGACCCGCCCTTGAGAGGTCACAGCAGTTTCACAGGGTCCCTGCGCACCTGTCAGTGGAAACAGAAGCCCTCCCTGCCACTCAGAGGACCGCGCGATTTCCCCTAGGCCACACTGCCCAGCAGCACTCTCAGCCCCGCACAGACAGTGTGCTAAGGACTGACTTGGATACCGGGGCCGTGGGCGGGGGATTTTCCATGGAACTCTCTAAGGGCCCGGTGCCCTGTGTCGCCCGGGAGTGCCCATGCCCTTCCTTGACCCCGCAGGACACTTGCATCCAGCAATAAGCAGCCGTCTGCCTCCACGGGGCTCAAACACCTGGGCCCGGTGTGCGGGCACCTGGCGTACGTGGAGGCAAACCCCCAGACCCCTCTGGCCGGAACCCACCACTCCGAAGATCCCCCTTTTCTTCCATCCGTAAAGAGGCCCTCCCTGGGGAGTGGAGGAACATGGGGAGGCCCCCAGGAGATGGCTTTTCTCCGAGCCGCGGCTGGCTCCTTTCGGGCCTATACGTGGGCCGCGCATGCGAACTCAGGCTCCCAAGCACACGCCTTCCTCGGCTCACCTGACTCACCCTTTAGAGGTCACAGCAGTTCCACAGGGTCCCTGGGCACCTGTCCGTGGACACAGGAGCCCTCCCTGCCACCTAAAGGACCACGCGATTTCCGCTGGGGAACACTCCCCAGAAGCACTCCCAGCCTCGCACAGACACTGTGCGCAGGATAGACTTGTGGACCAGGGGCCTGGGCGGGGAATTTTCCAGGGAACTCTCTAAAGGCCAGGTGCCCTCTGTCGCCCTGGGAGTGCTCACGCCATCCCTTAACCCTGCAGGACACTATCATCCAGCAATAAGCAGCCCTCTGCCTCCACGGGGCTCAAACACCTGGGCCCGTTGTGCGAGCACCTGGCGTTCGTGCAGGCAAACCCGCAGACCCCTCTGGCCCGAACCCACCACTGCGAAGATCCCATTTTATTCCATCCGTAAAGGGGTCCTCCTTGAGGAGTGGAGGAACATGGGGAGTCACCCAGGAGATGGCTTTTCTCCGAGCCGCAGCTGGCTCCTTTCGGGCCTATACGTGGGCCGCGCGTGCGCACTCAGGCTCCCCACAACAGGCCTCCCTCGGGTCACGGGACCCACCCTTGAGGTGTCTCCTGACCCACCCTTGAGGTGTCTCCTGACCCACCCCCGAGGGGTCACGTGACCCACCCCTGTGAGGTCTCGTGACGCACCCCTGAGGGGTCACGTGACCCACCCCTGGGGGGGTCTCGTGACGCACCCCTGAGGGGTCACGTGACCCACACCTGCGGGGTCACGTGACCCACCCCTGAGGGGTCACGTGACCCACCCTTGAGGGGTTTCGTGATCCACCCTTTTGGGGTCACGTGACCCACCCTTGCGAGGTCTCGTGGCCCACCGTTGGGAGGTCACCTGTCCCACCCTGGAGGGGTCAGGTGACCCGCCCTTGAGAGGTCACAGCAGTTTCACAGGGTCCCTGCGCACCTGTCAGTGGAAACAGAAGCCCTCCCTGCCACTCAGAGGACCGCGAGATTTCCCCTAGGCCACACTGCCCAGCAGCACTCTCAGCCCCGCACAGACAGTGTGCTAAGGACAGACTTGGATACCCGGGCCATGGGCGGGGGATTTTCCATGGAACTCTCTAAGGGCCCGGTGCCCTGTGTCGCCCGGGAGTGCCCATGCCCTTCCTTGACCCCGCAGGACACTTGCATCCAGCAATAAGCAGCCGTCTGCCTCCACGGGGCTCAAACACCTGGGCCCGGTGTGCGGGCACCTGGCGTACGTGGAGACAAAACCCCAGACCCCTCTGGCCGGAACCCACCACTGCGAAGATCCCCCTTTTCTTCCATCCGTAAAGGGGCCCTCCCTGGGGAGTGGAGGAACATGGGGAGGCCCCCAGGAGATGGCTTTTCTCCGACCCGCGGCTGGCTCCCTCGGGCCTATACGTGGGCCGCGCATGCGCACTCAGGCTCCCAAGCACACGCCTTCCTCCGCTCACCTGACCCGCCCTTTAGAGGTCACAGCAGTTCCACAGGGTCCCTGGGCACCTGTCCGTGGACACAGGAGCCCTCCCTGCCACCTAAAGGACCACGCGATTTCCGCTGGGGAACACTGCCCAGAAGCACTCCCAGCCTCGCACAGACACTGTGCGCAGGATAGACTTGTGGACCAGGGGCCTGGGCGGGGAATTTTCCAGGGAACTCTCTAAAGGCCAGGTGCCCTCTGTCGCCCTGGGAGTGCTCACGCCATCCCTTAACCCTGCAGGACACTATCATCCAGCAATAAGCAGCCCTCTGCCTCCACGGGGCTCAAACACCTGGGCCCGTTGTGCGAGCACCTGGCGTTCGTGCAGGCAAACCCGCAGACCCCTCTGGCCCGAACCCACCACTGCGAAGATCCCATTTTATTCCATCCGTAAAGGGGTCCTCCTTGAGGAGTGGAGGAACATGGGGAGTCACGCAGGAGATGGCTTTTCTCCGAGCCGCAGCTGGCTCCTTTCGGGCCTATACGTGGGCCGCGCGTGCGCACTCAGGCTCCCCACAACAGGCCTCCCTCGGGTCACGGGACCCACCCTTGAGGTGTCTCCTGACCCACCCTTGAGGGGTCACGTGACCCACCCCTGAGGGGTCACGTGACCCACCCCTGTGGGGTCTCGTGACGCACCCCTGAGGGGTCACGTGACCCACCCCTGGGGGGCTCTCGTGACGCACCCCTGAGGGGTCACGTGACCCACACCTGCGGGGTCACGTGACCCACCCCTGAGGGGTCACGTGACCCACCCTTGAGGGGTTTCGTGATCCACCCTTTTGGGGTCACGTGACCCACCCTTGCGAGGTCTCGTGGCCCACCGTTGGGAGGTCACCTGTCCCACCCTGGAGGGGTCAGGTGACCCGCCCTTGAGAGGTCACAGCAGTTTCACAGGGTCCCTGCGCACCTGTCAGTGGAAACAGAAGCCCTCCCTGCCACTCAGAGGACCGCGAGATTTCCCCTAGGCCACACTGCCCAGCAGCACTCTCAGCCCCGCACAGACAGTGTGCTAAGGACAGACTTGGATACCCGGGCCCTGGGCGGGGGATTTTCCATGGAACTCTCTAAGGGCCCGGTGCCCTGTGTCGCCCGGGAGTGCCCATGCCCTTCCTTGACCCCGCAGGACACTTGCATCCAGCAATAAGCAGCCGTCTGCCTCCACGGGGCTCAAACACCTGGGCCCGGTGTGCGGGCACCTGGCGTACGTGGAGACAAAACCCCAGACCCCTCTGGCCGGAACCCACCACTGCGAAGATCCCCCTTTTCTTCCATCCGTAAAGGGGCCCTCCCTGGGGAGTGGAGGAACATGGGGAGGCCCCCAGGAGATGGCTTTTCTCCGACCCGCGGCTGGCTCCCTCGGGCCTATACGTGGGCCGCGCATGCGCACTCAGGCTCCCAAGCACACGCCTTCCTCCGCTCACCTGACCCGCCCTTTAGAGGTCACAGCAGTTCCACAGGGTCCCTGGGCACCTGTCCGTGGACACAGGAGCCCTCCCTGCCACCTAAAGGACCACGCGATTTCCGCTGGGGAACACTGCCCAGAAGCACTCCCAGCCTCGCACAGACACTGTGCGCAGGATAGACTTGTGGACCAGGGGCCTGGGCGGGGAATTTTCCAGGGAACTCTCTAAAGGCCAGGTGCCCTCTGTCGCCCTGGGAGTGCCCACGCCATCCCTTAACCCTGCAGGACACTATCATCCAGCAATAAGCAGCCCTCTGCCTCCACGGGGCTCAAACACCTGGGCCCGTTGTGCGAGCACCTGGCGTTCGTGCAGGCAAACCCGCAGACCCCTCTGGCCCGAACCCACCACTGCGAAGATCCCACTTTTCTTCCATCCGTAAAGGGGTCCTCCTTGAGGAGTGGAGGAACATGGGGAGGCCCCCAGGAGATGGCGTTTCTCCGAGGCCGCGGCTGGCTCCTTTCGGGCCTATACGTGGGCCGCGCGTGCGCACTCAGGCTCCCCACAACAGGCCTCCCTCGGGTCACGGGACCCACCCTTGAGGTGTCTCCTGACCCACCCTTGAGGGGTCACGTGACCCACCCCCGAGGGGTCACGTGACCCACCCCTGTGGGGTCTCGTGACGCACCCCTGAGGGGTCACGTGACCCACCCCTGTGGGGTCTCGTGACCCACCCCTGAGGGGTCACGTGACCCACACCTGCGGGGTCACGTGACCCACCCCTGTGGGGTCTCGTGACCCACCCCTGAGGGGTCACGTGACCCACCCCTGGGGGGCTCTCGTGACGCACCCCTGAGGGGTCACGTGACCCACCCCTGGGGGGTCTCGTGACCCACCCCTGAGGGGTCACGTGACCCACCCCTGGGGGGTCTCGTGACGCACCCCTGAGGGGTCACGTGACCCACCACTGGGGGGCTCTCGTGACGCACCCCTGAGGGGTCACGTGACCCACCCCTGGGGGGTCTGGTGACCCACCCCTGAGGGGTCACGTGACCCACACCTGCGGGGTCACGTGACCCACCCCTGAGGGGTCACGTGACCCACCCTTGAGGGGTTTCGTGATCCACCCTTTTGGGGTCACGTTACCCACCCTTGCGGGGTCTCGTGGCCCACCCTTGGGAGGTCACCTGTCCCACCCTGGAGGGGTCAGGTGACCCGCCCTTGAGAGGTCACAGCAGTTTCACAGGGTCCCTGCGCACCTGTCAGTGGAAACAGAAGCCCTCCCTGCCACTCAGAGGACCGCGCGATTTCCCCTAGGCCACACTGCCCAGCAGCACTCTCAGCCCCGCACAGACAGTGTGCTAAGGACAGACTTGGATACCGGGGCCCTGGGCGGGGGATTTTCCATGGAACTCTCTAAGGGCCCGGTGCCCTGTTTCGCCCGGGAGTGCCCTTGCCCTTCCTTGACCCCGCAGGACACTTGCATCCAGCAATAAGCAGCCGTCTGCCTCCACGGGGCTCAAACACCTGGGCCCGGTGTGCGGGCACCTGGCGTACGTGGAGACAAAACCCCAGACCCCTCTGGCCGGAACCCACCACTGCGAAGATCCCCCTTTTCTTCCATCCGTAAAGGGGCCCTCCCTGGGGAGTGGAGGAACATGGGGAGGCCCCCAGGAGATGGCTTTTCTCCGAGCCGCGGCTGGCTCCTTTCGGGCCTATACGTGGGCCGCGCATGCGCACTCAGGCTCCCAAGCACACGCCTTCCTCCGCTCACCTGACCCGCCCTTTAGAGGTCACAGCAGTTCCACAGGGTCCCTGGGCACCTGTCCGTGGACACAGGAGCCCTCCCTGCCACCTAAAGGACCACGCGATTTCCGCTGGGGAACACTGCCCAGAAGCACTCCCAGCCTCGCACAGACACTGTGCGCAGGATAGACTTGTGGACCAGGGGCCTGGGCGGGGAATTTTCCAGGGAACTCTCTAAAGGCCAGGTGCCCTCTGTCGCCCTGGGAGTGCCCACGCCATCCCTTAACCCTGCAGGACACTATCATCCAGCAATAAGCAGCCCTCTGCCTCCACGGGGCTCAAACACCTGGGCCCGTTGTGCGAGCACCTGGCGTTCGTGCAGGCAAACCCGCAGACCCCTCTGGCCCGAACCCACCACTGCGAAGATCCC